>NC_133617.1:151460891-151718391 GCF_048593235.1 Sminthopsis crassicaudata | reverse complement strand
GCTGAAATCAATAAGATCTGAGTTCAAAACCTACTTAAGATACTAATTGACTTGTATAAATCACTTAAACCTTTTTTGTCTCAACTGCAAAAAAGGGAAAATAATGGCACTCCTAAGATTGTTATGAGAATAAAACAAGATTTGTTGTGAGTTTTTTCAGTTGGCCTGACTCTTCATGACTACATTTAGGGATTTTCTTGACAAAGATACCAGAATGTATTACCATTTTCTTCTTGAGCTCATTTTATAGAAGAGAAACAGAGTTAGCTCAGAATCACATGGTTAGAAAGTATCTGAAGCCAGATTTGAACTCATGAAGATGAGTCTTGCTGATTCCAAGCCCAATGCTTTATCCATTGTACCACTTATCTGCCCATTAATGGGATAATATTTGTTACTTTTTTTTCTGAGACAATTGGGGTTAAATGACTTGTCCAGGGTCACACAGCTAGGAAGTATTAAGTGTCTGAGACTAGATTTGAAGTCAGGTCCTCCTGACTTCACTGTTCCACCTAGCTGCCCCATATTTGTTAAATTCTTAACACAATGCCTGGCATGTAGTAAGTGCTGGATAAATGCTGTTTATCAATTGCTGTGTGCACAGCATAAGATTCTACAAATACTTTTGGGCAGGAGAAGTTGGAATTCACAAAATTCATCAAATTGTTAGTCTTAAAAGTGAAAAGGGAGAACTTTCCACCAATGAAGAGGAAATTAGAGCAATAATTAGGAGTTACTTTGCCCAACTTTATGCTAATAAATTTGATAACCTAAGTGAAGTGGAGGAATATCTACAAAAATATAGATTGCCCAGATTAACTGAAGTGGAAATAAATAATTTAAATAGTCCCATTTTAGAAAAAGAAATAGAACAAGCTATTAATCAACTCCCTAAGAAAAAATCCCCAGGACCAGATGGATTTACATGTGAATTCTACCAAACATTTAGAGAACAACTAACTCCAACGCTATATAAACTATTTGAAAAAATAGGGATTGAAGGAGTCCTACCAAATTCCTTTTATGACACAGTCATGGTACTGATACCTAAACCAAGTAGGGTGAAAACAGAGAAAGAACATTATAGACCAATCTCCCTAATGAATATTGATGCTAAAATCTTAAATAAAATATTAGCAAAGAGATTATAGAAAATCACAAAATTCACTTGCCCACAGAAAAGAGAAAGAAGTTAAATTCATTTCTCATGAATTATAGTTTGGAAGCTAGTCCAATGCCCTCATTTTAGAGATGAGGGAACTAAGACATATATAGGTAAAATAACTTGCTCCAGATTACAGAAATAGTACATGGCAAAATTAAGATTCAATTCCATGTCATCTGACTCTAAACGACTCAGTAACGAAGAATCAAATATCCCTACATGTTATCCAATATGATTTTAGTTTAATTCCATGAGAATAGCACCAGAGAATCAGCAGAAAGAGTAATATAATCAACCTTTTCTTCCAATAAATCAGGTCAAAGGAGTCCAGATAAGATAAGAAAAAACTTATATGAATAGGGGAATAGGGAAGGGAAAATAGGGAATATTTTTTCAAAGCTTAGCCAGGAAAGAAAGGCCATTGTATTAATCTCTTATTAAAGAAGCCAAAGACAAAATATTTTATTGCCAGAATAAAACAAATGAAAATGAAATGCCATTTTGAGCTGCAATGGTATCATCCATATAGATAGGGCTAATCTCTATATTAACTAAATAGCTATTTCTGGCAAACTTCTGCTAAACTGCTTCACTGGTTTCAATGAATGAGGTGTCATTTGAGAACTTATGATATGTGGTTTATAATTATTAGGTCAAAAGCACAAAAATTAATTAATAAAAAGGCAATTAATTAAAAGCTAATTAGAGCTGACAGTTTTTTTTAAGACCTTTAGAGTACAATGCATTGAATTGGGAAAGAGATATTAAAATACACTTTAGCTCTTGAGAATATTCACAGTATTTCATAACAAAAGATAGCACAACATAGCAATAAATACTTGGTTTTAGAAAGGAAAGAGGGAAAAATAGAACTTATTCTAAGCAAATCATCTTCATTGACTCTTAGCAAGCTTTAGTTGCATGTGTGTGTTTAACTGCTTCCTTTTTCATTGTGAACAGTTATCTTTTATTCATGAGTCTGGCAATGAAAAATGTTTACAGAAAAAAAGAAAAATTACTGTATTTAAAGAGAAAAAGGTTGAGGGAAAAAAAGGAGACTTCCAAGATTGTCCTTCAGTAGAAAATTGCTCTAGATGAATATGACAGAGGAAGACTCTTGGGCTATGGCTATAGGAGCAAAGTGCAATGAGAAATTGAACCAATTATATAAATAATACCAGCTGACAGAAACAAAACATTTTGTCTTTTTTCCCCCACCCATCCTCAACTCTTGAAAAATTCTATTAAATGCTTAATAAATGCTTGTAGACTGACAGAATGATTGGTTTCTCTCTCTCCCAGACAGACCCATTGTTCATTTTATGCCTGAGGAAAATTAAGTAAATTAACATCCCTATTCCAGATTATAATCTGCAAAAGTTTAACCTCTCCCTGTTCCTATCTATTTTAAGAATTCTGGGTTAAAAATCTTCCATTTAAAAGAGGGTAAATGCACTATTTGAGAGAGACAGTGTCAATTTGATTCAAATATTCAGGTCAGAAACATCTAGTTAGTACCCATCTATATTTCAATTAGAAAAAAAATTCAAATAAAAATGTGTGTACGTGTATGTGCATGTGTGTGTGTGTGTGTGTATGTGTGTGTATATGTGTGTAAAACTTCCTACAAATTGAAAATTGCAGTCTTACTTTCTTGGATACTAGAATCAGTTGTAGGCTATGTTCATGCAGAATTTGTAGTTATCTCTTATTTTGCATTTAATTGATTATATATATATATATATATATATACACACACACACATATATATATAAAATCCATGTGGGAAAGGACCCCAAAAGGTTGGGATCACAGACCGACTGATGTCACGAGGTATCTCAAAAGTGAAAGGCTTGAACCCATTTCCTAGAGAACAAGAGCAAAATTTATTATAATTGCAACACCAGTTCAAAAGGTCTAAATTCTTTTTTTTTTAATTTTATAATTATAATTTTTTGACAGTATAAATGTGAGTCATTTTTTTTATAACATTATCCCTTGTATTCATTTTTCCAAATTTTCATCTCCCTCCCTCTACTCCCTCCCCTAGATGACAGGCAATCCCATACATTTTACATGTGTTACAGTATAACCTAGATACAATATATGTGTGTAAATCCAATTTTCTTGTTGCACGTTAAGTATTAGATTCCAAAGGTATAAGTAACCTGGGTAGATAGACAGTAGTGCTAACAATTTACATTCACTTACCAGTGTTCCTTCTCTGGGTGTAGTTGTTTCTGTCCATCACTGATCAACTGGAAGTGAGTTGGATCTTCTTTATGTTGAAGATAACCACTTCCATCAGAATACATCTTCGTACAGTATTGTTGTTGAAGTGTACAGCGATCTTCTGGTTCTGTTCATTTCACTCAGCATCACAAAAGGTCTAAATTCTAAGAAAATTTAGCAAAGAAACATAAACAAAGAGATACATTTTTCCAGTTCTTTATATTATAGATATGCTAATTTTATGGCCTAGGAGTAGAACCAAGGGATGGTCTCAGGAATTTGATTCTCACTGACCCACAAATTATTTCTAACAGTCAACAAGGAGGAGTATTCCACCACCACTGTTCCAGGAATTCAATCTGTGAAACTATCCTGAGACCAGAAGATCCAGAATCAGAGAGATTGGTAGTTTTAGGTTGGGGTGGGAGGGAGGGGCTTGCCTCAGATTTCAAAGCCAGAGGACTTTGAAATCTTGAGTTTCCCAGAACAAAAGCCCCTCCCCAAGGTTAGGGGACCCCGAAATCAACTGCTGTAGTTCCCTAGAAGCTATACTATATCATTTCTCCTCTCAAGCTGTTTCATCCCAAATTCATTCAGGACAAAGGGATGTAGATCTCATCTTCTGGAGCTGTTTCATGCTGATAAGGGGTCTAGAACTGTGCCTGCCTAATGGGGTCCAGACTGAGGAGGGGAGGCACATGATTTGAAGATGGTGGCAGCCACATCCAGGGAGTGCTGAATTTCAGAATCAGTTAGCTCATGGGGTTCAGATTGAATGAGTAGTTGGAAGTTCATAGCCTGGAGCCTAGAGAAGACAAGGAAGGAAGGAGGGAAGGAGGGAGGGAGAGAGGGAGGAAGGAAGGGAGGAAGGGAGGGAGGGAAGAAGGAAGGGAGGGTAGGGTGAGGGAGAGAAAGATCTAGATAATTTCACCCTTCTTTGTCCAGTGTATTTCCAGTGTTTCTAGAAGTCCTGTGGAACAATAGTTTCTGATCCTCTGTGGGTTCACAGGAATATTCAGGAATGTTTGAGGGAGAAGAAATAATAGGAGTAGCACTTTTAACTAGAAATATGAGTCCAGCTGGAGGAAAACCTTCAAATTTCCACCCAATTCTCTGGAATTTCCAGTTTAATAAGGACTCTCCCAGAAGACTGAGGCCATCAGGTAGAGTGGAGTTGATAATAAATCTTAAGTACCTAGGCCCCTTTTTGAGTTATTTGAGAATTGAAATCTGGACCATTGTCAAGCTGGGCAGCCCAGAAAAAAAGTTTCCACTGGCTTGCCTCTGGGATTAGAAACTGGCCTGAGGATATTTGAAATCAGCCAGAAAGATAAAAGGTATACCCCTTTCTGAGCTATATGAAGAGGTATAAGAGTCAGGGAGCTGGGGAATTAAAAGTACCATGGTCAGAGGAAAATGGACAGCAACATGGGCAGCTGAATCTGTAAGCTGTTCCCCTGGACCTGAAATGAATCTCCTTTCTGGTGTCTTTTACAAAACCTAACAAAAACTTCTCTAGGTTCACCAGCAACTATCAATAGCTGTAGAATTTCTCTTGCATAAGTGCTCTTTCTTTCCATATAGCCCAAAGAGCATGCAAAATATGAAAAACATATTTGGAATCAGTATAGATGTTCACTCTCATTCCTTTCCCCAGTTCCAAAGCCCTAGTAAGGGCAATGAGTTCAGATTTTTGGGCAGAAGTCCCAGGAGGGGAGTGACAGCCTCCAAAGTGCTATGGAGTATCACCACAGAATAACCTGCCTTCCTTTCCTCATTTATACAATGGATCAGGGAGTAATTAACAAATTGATAGACAATGTTGGGCCTTTAGACCAAGAAACTTCATAGTCCTGGGTGGGGGAGGAGGGCTGGAAGTTAGGAATTTCTGTTCCAGAGAAGCCTCTTGGGTGGGACTGTAGATAGAGATTATCATTTACATACTGGTTAGCCAGTACTTGTCTATATATGTGATAGCTGTCACCAAAGCCCTGAGCTACCTCCATATTATGGATATGACTATCCATGTTAATTGGTGGAGGGTTACATTTCCCTGGATTTGCCTCTTCAAGGTCAAAAAGAAATTGTGAGACTTTATGCAATGATATGGAAAAAAAAGCATCTTTAAGATCGAGAGTGGAAAACCATTGTGTGTTCAAGGATACTTGTCATAATGACAATAACTCCAAATAACTTAATTAAAAATTTTAGGGGGACTTCCGGCCAAGATGGTGGCATGGAGGCAGACAGCTGCTTGAGCTCCACATTTTCTCTCAGGACTTACTTCATGACAAGCCTCGGAGTTAATGCTTGACTGGAAAAGAAACCCACAAATAATCACCAACAGAGACACCCTTGAAATTCGCCAGAGAAGGTCTGTGTTTGCTCTGGGGAGGGTCAATCAGACTGGGCACAGACTGAGGGCAGGCAAGCCAGAGCAAGACAGGCAGCTCACACAGCTCAGACCAGAGGGGGAGGGGTGTGATCTCTGCCGTTTCTGTGAAAGGGCTTTTGCCCCAGTGTGGATGCTCCGTCTTGGCAGCAAGCCAGGAGCAGCAAAGAGAGTGTAAACACCGGAGGTGAAAGATTAAAACCCCAGAAAGCCAGCATCTCTCAGAGCCCGGCCACCCCCAATCCCCACCTGGACTGACTCGGTGCGTTCTCGGAGCCTCAGAGCCCAGACTCAGTACAGTCATTGCTGTTCTGTTAGTGGCTCTCTGCTGCCCTACCCCCAATCTGTAGAGGAAGCCCATTAATACCATCCAGCCCCATCCCCCGCAAAACAGACCAATTGTTTCTCTTGTCAGTTTGTTTTCTTTGATTCCTACTCTGACAAAGTGAACAAAAAATTCAAAAGGGCTCTAACCATTGACAGCTTCTATGTGGAGAGGGAGCAGACTTCAAATGCTGAGGAGACTGGGAACAGACTGTCCCCAGATGTATCCCCTGGGAGGGATATAAGCTGCTCCTCAATACAAAAGAACCTCATAGAGGAAATCAAAAAGGCTCTCACAAGAGAGCTGGAAGAGAAATGGGAAAAGGAAAGAGAAGCTTGGCAAGAGAGCCTGGAGAAGTCATCCCATGCATTCAAAGACAGAGTGGATAAAGAAATCAAATCATAGAGAAACAAGATTAGTGAGCTGGAAAAAGGTAAACAACTCCAAGGAAAACAGGATAGTGAGCTGGAAAAAGAAATCAGCTCTCTAAAAAATAAAATGGATAAAATGGAAAAAAATTCCATAGAAGATAAAAACTCAATTGGACAATTACAAAGAGATATAAAAAAAGTGAGTGAAGAAAATACATCATTGAAAATTAGACTGGAACAAGTAGAAATGAATGAATCAAGGAGAAACCAAGAGGTAGTCAAGCAAAACCAGAGAAATGAAACAATTGAAAAGAATGTCAAGTACCTTACCAGAAAGACAACAGGACTGGAAAACAGATCCAGGAGAGACAATTTGAGAATAATTGGACTCCCTGAAAAATGGGAGGAAAAAAAGAGCTTAGACACCATTTTCGAGGAAATTATCAAAGAAAACTGCCCAGACATTCTGGAAACAGAGGGTAAAATAGACATTGAAAAAATTCATTGATCACCTACTGAAAGGGACCCTAAAATCAAAACACCAAGTTCAAGAACCATCAGACAAAGGAAAAGATATTGGAAGCTGCTAGAAAAAAGCAATTCAGATATGGAGGATCCACAATAAGGATAACCCAGGATCTAGCAGCGTCCACATTAAAAGAACGCAGGGCCTGGAACATGATATTCCGAAAGGCTAAGGAACTTGGTATGCAGCCAAGAATAACTTACCCAGCAAAAATGAGCATAGTTTTCCAGGGAAGAAGATGGACATTTAACAAAATAAATGAATTCCATCTATTCTTGATGAAAAAAACCAGACATACATAAAATGTTTGATATTCAAATACAGAACTCAAGAGATTTCTAAAAAGGTAAAAAGAAATCTTGAGAACTATATTTTTGCCATAAAAAATATGTAAAGAACATATGTATAATTTGTCCTAGAAACTAGAGATGGAAAGGAAATTATATCATAAAAAGGGTAAAGTGGTGGTACTACATCTCATGAAGAGGCAAAGGAAACCTATTATATCTGAGAGAAAGAAGGGAGGGGGATGAACATAGTGTGTATCAATAGACATATTCTATTTATGGTGAAACTTCTTCCACTTCATTGAAAAGTGAGAGGGAAGGAGTAAGCTAAGGGGAAGGCAATACAGAAATTGTGAGGAAAAGGGGTAAAATAAGGGGAGGAACTTTAAGGTGGGGGAGGGATACCAAAAAGGGAGGGCTGTGAAAAGCAAGTGGTGTTCACAAGTTTAATACAGGGTAGGGGGGTAAGAGGGAAGGAAAGGAGAAAAGCATAAGCAGGGGTTAACAGAATGGCAAGCAATATAGAATTAGTCATTCTAACCATAAATGTGAATGGGGTAAACTCCTTCATAAAGAGGAAGCAGTTAGCAGACTGGATTAAAAGTCAGAATCCTACTATATGTTGTTTACAGGAAACACACCTGAAACAGGGTGATACATTTAAACTAAAAGTAAAAGGGTGGAGCAGAATCTATTATGCTTCAGACAAAGCCAAAAAAGCAGGGGTAGCCATCCTCACCTCAGATCAAGCAAAAACAAAAATTGATCTAATTAAAAGAGATAACTAAGGGCATTATACCCTGCTAAAGGGTAGCATCAATAATGAAGCAGTATCAATATTAAACATATATGCACCAAGTGGTGCAGCATCTAAATCCTTAAAAGAGAAATTAAGAGAGCTGCAAGAAGAAATAGACAGCAAAACTATAATAGTGGGAGATCTCAACCTTGCACTCTCAGAATTAGATAAATCAAGCCACAAAATAAATAAGAAAGAAGTCAAAGAGGTAAATAGAATACTAGAAAAGTTTGATATGATAGTTCTTTGGTGAAAGCTAAATGGAGACAGAAAGGAGTATACTTTCTTCTCAGCAGTTCATGGAACCTATACAAAAATTGATCATATACTAGGGCATAAAAACCTCAAAATCAAATGCAGTAAGGCAGAAATAGCAAATGCATCCTTTTCAGATCACAATGCAATCAAAATTACATTTAATAAAAAGCCAGGGGAAAATAGACCAAAAATAATTGGAAACTAAATAATTTTATACTAAAGAATGATGGGGTAAAACAGCAAATCATAGACATAATTAATAACTTCACCCAAGAAAATTACAATAATGAGACATCATACCAAAATGTGTGGGATACAGACAAAGCAGTAATAAGGGGAAGTTTTATATCTCTACAGGCCTACTTGCATAAAATAGAGAAAGAGAGGGCCAACGAATTGGGCTTATGACTCAAATTGCTAGACAAACACAAAACTTGAAATTCAAAAAATAAAAGGTGAGATTAATAAAATTGAAAGTAAAAAAAACTATTGAATTAATTAATAAAACTAAGACTTAGTTCTATGAAAAAATCAACAAAATGGACAAACCTGATTAAAAAAAGGAAAGAGAAAAAGCAAATTGTTAGTCTTGAAAATGAAAAGGGAGAACTCACCACTAATGAAGAGGAAATTAGAACAATAGATAGGAGCTACTTTGCTCAACTTTATACCAATAAATTCGATAACTTAAATGAAATGGAAGAATACCTTCAAAAATATAGCTTGCCCAGATTAACAGAGGAAGAAGCAAGCAGTCTAAATAGTCCCATCTCAGAAAAATAAATAGAACAAGCTATTAACTAACTCCCTAAGAAAAAATCCCCAGGACCAGATGGATTTACATGTGAATTCTACCAAACATTTAAAGAACAACTAACTCCAATGCTATATAAACTATTTGAAAAAATAGGGATTGAAGGAGTCCTACCAAATTCCTTTTATGACACAGTCATGTTACTGATACCTAAACCAGGTAAATCAAAAACTGAGAAAGAAAACTATAGACTAATCTCCTTAATGAATATTGATGCTAAAATCTTAAATAAGATATTAGCAAGAAGACTTCAGAAAATCATCCCCAGGATAATACACTATGACCAAGTGGGATTTATACCAGGAATGCAGGGCTGGTTTAATATTAGGAAAACTATTAGTATAATTGACCATATTAATAATCAAATTAATAAAAACCATATGAGCATCTCAATAGATGCAGATAAAGCATTTGATAAAAATCTAACATCCATTTCTACTAAAAACACTTGAGAATATAGGAATAAATGGACTATTCCTTAAAATAATAACAAGAATATATTTTAAACTGTCAATAAATATCATATGTAATGGCGATAAACTAGAAGCTTTCCCTGTAAGATCAGGAGTGAAACAAGGTTGCCCACTACCACCATTACTGTTCAATATAGTACTAGAAAGGCTAGACTCGGCAATAAGAGCCGAGAAAGAGATTCAAGGAATTAGAGTAGGAAATGAGGAAATCAAACTATCACTCTTTGCAGATGACATGATGGTATACTTAGAGAACCCCAAAGACTCTGCTAAAAAGCTATTAGAAATAATTCAGAATTTTAGCAAAATTGCAGGATAAAAAATAAATCCACATAAATCCTCAGCATTTTTATACATTACTAACACAATCAAGAGCAAGAGATACAAAGAGAAATTCCATTCAAAATAACGGTCGATAGTATAAAATATTTGGCAATATATCTACCAAAGGAAAGTCAGGAATTATATGAGCAAAATCATGAAACACTTGCCACAAAAATAAAGTCAGGTTTAAATAATTGGAAAGACATTCAGTGCTCTTGGATAGGCCGAGAGAATATAATTAAGATGACAATACTCCCTAAACTAATCTATTTATTTAGTGCTATATCAAGACTCCCAACAAACTATTTTAATGACCTAGAAAAAAATAACAACAGAATTCACATGGAACAACAAAAGGTCAAGAATTTCAAGGGAAATAATGAAAAAAAAATTAAATGAAGGTGATCTAGCTGTACCTGATCTAGAACTATATTATAAAGCAACAGTCACCAAAACCATTTGGTATTGGCTAAGAAATAGACTAGTTGATCAGTGGCATAGGTTAGGTTCACAGGGCAAGATAGTGAATAAAAATAGCAATCTAGTGTTTGACAAACCCAAAGATCCCAAATTTTGAGATAAGAATTCATTATTTGACAAAAACTGCTGGGAAAACTGGAAATTAGTATGGCAGAAACTAGGCATGGACCCACATTTAACACCACATACTAAGATAAGATCAAAATGGGTCCAAGATTTAGGCATAAAGAACGAAATCATAAATAAATTGGAGGAACATGGGATGGTTTACCTCTCAGACTTGTGGAGAAGGAAGGAGTTTGTGTCCAAGGGAGAACTAGAGACCATTATTGATCACAAAATAGAAAATTTTGATTACACCAAATTAAAAAGTTTCTGCACAAACAAAACTAATGCAAACAAGATTAGAAGGGAAGTAACAAATTGGGAAAACATTTTTACAGTTAAAGGTTCTGATAAAGGCCTCATCTCCAAAATATACAGAGAATTGACTTTAATTTATTTATAAGAAATCAAGCCATTCTCCAATTGATAAATGGTCAAAGGATATGAAGAGACAATTTTCAGATGATGAAATTGAAATTATTTCCACTCATATGAAAGAGTGTTCCAAATCACTATTGATCAGAGAAATGCAAATTAAGACAACTCTGAGGTATCATTACACACTTGTCAAATTGGCTAAGATGACAGGAACAAATAACGATGAATGTTGGAGGGGCTGTGGGAAAACTGGGACACTGATGCATTGTTGGTGGAGTTGTGAAAGAATCCAACCATTCTGGAGAGCAATCTGGAATTATGCCCAAAAAGTTATCAAAATGTGCATACCCTTTAACCCAGCTGTACTACTACTGGGTTTATATCCTAAGGAAATACTAAAGAAAGGAAAGGGACTTGTATGTGCCAAAATGTTTGTGGCAGCCCTTTTCATAGTGGCTAGAAACTGGAAAATGAATGGATGTCCAACAATTGGAGAATGGTTGGATAAATTGTGGTATATGAATGTTATGGAATATTATTGTTCTGTAAGAAATGACCAACAGGAGGAATACAGAGAGGCTTGAAGAGACTTACATCAACTGATGCTGAGTGAAACGAGCAGAACTAGGGATCATTATACACTTCAACAATGATACTGCATGAGGATGTATTCTGATGGAAGTGGATATCTTCAACATAGAGAAGAGCTAATCCAATTCCAATATATCAATGATGGACAGAATCAGCTATATCCAGAAAAAGAACACTGGGAAATGAGTGTAAACTGTGAGCATTGTTTTTTGTTTTGTTTTGTTTCTCTTCCCAGATTATTTTTACCTTGGGAATACAATCCTTCCTTTGCAACAACAACAACAACAAAATTCGGTTCTGCACATATATATTGTACCTAGATATATTATAAGATATGTAATATGTATGGGAATGCCTGCCATCTAGAGGAGGGGGTGGAGGGAAGGAGGGGAAAAACATAACAGAACAGAAGTCCTCAAGGGATAATGTTGTAAAAAAAAATTTACCTATGCATATGTACTGTCAAAGAAAATGTTACAATTATAAAAATTAATAAAATAAAAAAAGAAAGTAAAAAATTTTAAAAAAAGATAAGTTGTCATCAGAAACCCTAAAAAAAAAAAGAAGTGAAATGGATAGAATCAGGAGATCATTGTATTTGGTAACAACAAGATTACATCTTCAATTCTGATTCACATGGCTCTTTTCACCAATGAGATGATTCAGAGCAGTTCCAATGATCTTGAGATGAAGAGAGCCATCTACACCTAGAGAGAGGACTGTGGGAACTGAGTGTGGATCACAACATAGCATTTTCATTCATTTTTTTTTGTTTGTTTGTTTTTTTGTTGTTTGCTTGCATTTTATTTTCTTTCTCTTTTTTCTTTCCTTTTTGATTTGATTTTTCTTGTGCATAAATGTGTATGTATATATTAGATTTTACATATATATTTTTACCATGTTTAACATATATTGGATTATTTGCCATCTAGGAGATGGAACAGGGAAAGGGGGAATTAAAACACAAGTTTTTGCAAGTGTTAAAAAAAATTAGAATTTTCCTAATAGCCATATAGTCTTAGCTGTAATTTCTATCCCCTTAAATAAGTTTCACTTTTGTTTTAATGAGAAAACAAGACAATTTTTAAAATTGAGATAGAATGGATTTTAAAATTGACAACTTTATTTAATGAAATTCTCTGGTATCCCAGAGAAAGTGAGAGGGTGGCAAAGTTACCTAGAAACTTTGCCAAAAATTGCAAGAATTTCCCAGTCTGGGCATCCCCAGTCAAGGAAAACTTGCTCATGATGACCCAAACAAGCTTTCTCCCAGTAGCTTGGGTTGTCCCAGTTATAAGATTGTGGGAGAAAAAAATAAGGGGCTTACTTTGACAAGAAGGGAATCAAGCCAGGGAAGGCCAGACTCTCCCCATACTGGGCCACCAAATGTCGAGGTTGGGACCCCAAATTCACCGTTATATTTCTCTAGAAGCTATACCATATCATCCATATGTATTGTATTTTTGTCGGTGAGTATTAATATATATAGTTGTAAGGCAGAAACCATTTCATTTTTGTCTTTGTATTCGTAGTACATATTATTGTGGCTTTCATATAAAAGGCATAAAATACCTGCTCATTTAATTCAACTGGACAATGATAGCTGTGCCATATTCCATACGACATTGTCAATATTTTCTGACTACCGAAAACTTTTTTCCAAACTTCATCCAGATAAGTCAAAATTCACTATTATTTTAGTTTCTTGTGCAAAGAAAGCTATTTGGTGCCTTAGATCACATAGTAGATTTGCTCCCAAAGAAAAATGGGAGTATGTGCTTTTGAATTTCCCTTGCCAAGCAATAGAATTTATCCCTAAATCACTCCAACTGCTGAGACCTGATCACTCAGTATAAAAGGACAAAGATTGGGAGAGGGCATATAGGCCAAGTGGACACATATATTGGACATGTGTCTTCTCATGTTTAAAGTATTTATGGTAGTAATAGAAAATGGTTTCTTAACTCCCTTCTCTAGGTAATGCAGGACAAGTGATAGTATTATAACAGTAGTGTTTCATCCATGATAGTTAGACCAGTATCAATCAGTTTATAAATATTTATTTAATGTGTATCATGGACAATTACTACCATCAGTAAATAGACTGTGGAAACAAGAACAAACGTGAAATAGTACATATCCTCTAGGAGATTAAAAATTCATAAAAGATTATAAAAATATATGTAACATGTGTGTCCCCATGAATTGTCTAAATATTTAGGTGTGGTTCATGAGTAGCATGGATAGCCATGATCTGTGAAAAGGAAGACAGCCAAGTATACCACCATGATTTTCACTGAAGGAGGGGATAATGTGCAGGCACACTCCAGGAGTTCCATTGAGTTTAGGTGCTCTTTCCTTCAATCTCTGAAAATGGTAAGCAGAGTTATATTTGCTTTAACCTTACAAATATTAGGAGCTAGGGGATGATTGGGTTGAGAATAAAAGCAGTTTCTGTATTAAGCCCTTAGCTTATATATAGCAGGTTAGCTTCTTCCTGCTAAATGCTGGGTTCACAAAAGATTATCAAAAACAACTATAAAGTAAATCCATTTATCTAAGCAAAAGAACAAACACAAAACATGGAAGTCATATAGATTTGAACATACCAAAGAATGCATACTCTTCAGCTGAAAATCAAGTAAGTTCTCAACTCAAACCAGGAGAAGGCATCTCACTCAGGAGAGATAAATTTTCGACAATTATTAGACCATCACTCAAATCCAAGAAAATAAGGGGCCTGGCTCTCCATGCAAGTCCATCACATCAAGGTCTTCCTCTCTGCCTATCATCTCTCTGTCTATCATTTCTCTGTCTATCATCTTTCCTTTTACCATGTGTCTTTTTTGGAGAGTGTATAGAACCAACTCATTAAGTCCTTTATTTAGGTATTCATAGTCAGGCTCAACATTTTCATCACTAATCAAGAATCACATGTCTCTCTGCATTATACAGTAGTGTGCAAAACTTTCCTAGGCTTGAGTCAAAGCCAAGTTTCATACACACAAAGTAAATGCAAAATACTGGGGGAGGAAATATCAAAAATTAGGAAGGGATCAAGATCAATGTAGGAGATTGTGCTTGAAGTGAACTTTTAGAAGATAGGAATTCTAAAGTGGGAAAGTAGTCCATTCCATGAAGGAAAGAAGGTGCAGGGACACAGATATGGTGATAGAGTACTATTTGTGAGTGAAAAACTATGAGATAATCAATTAGGAGATTGGATATGCTGGAGATTAGATGAAAAGGAAATTCATAATAATAATCGATGCAATAATTGTATTTATATTGTTAGTCATATCTGATTCTTTATGACTCCATTTAATATTTTTTGACAAAGTTACTGAAGTGGTTTGCCATTTTTATCTATTTTATTTTGCAGATGAAGGAATTGAGGCAAACAGAATTAAATAACTTGCCTAAGTCCATATAGGTATAAATGTCTAAGAACAAATGCTATTGCTATCCCTACTTTACATATGAGGAAACAGAGCCAGATAGCCCTTAAAGTACTTGCCCAGTGTTATATAGCCAGGAAGTGTCTGAGGCTTCTTTTCTATGCTGATGATTTTCAAATCTACTTATCTGTTCCAGTCTCTTTGCTGACTTTCAATTCCTATCTATTTGCCTTTCAGAAATTTCCAACTGGATGTCTTAAGAGTTACAATAAATTTAAAAATTCCAAAATAGAATTCATGATATTTTCCCTTCAACCCTCCTCTCTCACCTCCCTTAAGTCCCTTATTTCTTTTTTTATTAATAATGTTTTATTATATATATATATATATTTTATAATATTATCCCTTGTATTCATTTTTCCAAATTATCCCCCCCTCCCTCTATTCCCTCCCCCCAATGACAGGCAATCCCATACATTTTACATGTGTTACAATATAACCTAGATACAATACATGTGTGTGAATATCATTTTCTTGTTGCACAATAAGCATTAGATTCCGAAGGTACATGTAACCTGGGCAGACAGATATTAGTGCTAACAATTTACATTCACTTCCCAGTGTTTCTTCTCTGGGTGTAGCTACCTCTGTCCATCATAGATCAACTGGAAGTGAGTTGGCTTTTCTTTATGTTGAAGATTTCCACTTCCATCAGAATACATCCTCATACAGTATTGTTGTTGAAGTGTATAGTGATCTTCTGGTTCTGCTCATTTCACTCTGCATCAGTTGATGTAAGTCTCTCCAGGCCTCTCTGTATTCCTCCTGCTGGTCATTTCTTACAGAGCAATAATATTCCATAACCTTCATATACCATAATTTACCCAACCATTCTCCAACTGATGGACATCCATTCATCTTCCAGTTTCTAGCTACAACAAAAAGAGCTGCCACAAACATTTTGGCACATATATGTCTCTTTCCGCTCTTTAGTAATTCTTTGGGATATAAGTCCAGTAGTAGCGCTGCTGGGTCAAAGGGTATGCACAGTTTGATAGCTTTTTGGGCATAATTCCAGATTGCTCTCCAGAATGGCTGGATTCTTTCGCAACTCCACCAGCAATGTATTAGTGTCCCAGTTTCCCCACATCCCCTCCAACATTCATCATTATTTGTTCCTGTCATCTTAGCCAATCTGACAGGTGTGTAGTGGTATCTCAGAGTTGTCTTAATTTGCATTTCTCTGATCAGTAGTGATTTGGAACACTCTTTCATGTGAGTGGATATAGTTTCAATTTCTTCATCTGAGAATTGTCTGTTCATATCCTTTGACCATTTATCAATTGGAGAATGGTTCGGTTTCTTATAAATTAGGGTCAGTTCTTTATATATTTTGGAAATGAGACCTTTGTCAGAACCTTTGTTTTTAAAAATATTTTCCCAATTTGTTACTTCCCTTCTAATCTTGTTTGCATTAGTATTATTTGTACAGAAACTTTTTAGTTTGATGTAATCAAAATCTTCTATTTTGTGATCAATAACGATCTCTAGTTCTCCTCTGGTCATAAATTCCTTCCTCCTCCACAGGTCTGAGAGGTAGACTATCCTCTGTTCCTCTAATCTATTTATTATCTCCCTCTTTATGCCTAAATCATGGACCCATTTTGATCTTATCTTGGTATATGGTGTTAAGTGTGCATCCATATCTAATTTCTGCCATACTAATTTCCAGTTTTCCCAACAGTTTTTTCCGAATAATGAATTTTTATCCCTAATGTTGGTATCTTTGGGTTTGTCAAAGATTAGATTGCTATAGATGTACCCTTTTTTGTCCTTTGTATCTAATCTGTTCCACTGATCTACCGGTCTATTTCTTAGCCAATACCAAATGGTTTTGGTGACTGCTGCTATGTAATATAGCTTTAGATCAAGTACACTTAGACCACCTTCCTCTGAGTTTTTTTTCATTAGTTCCCTTGCAATTCTCGACCTTTTATTCTTCCATATGAATTTTGTTGTTATTTTTTCTAGGTCATTGAAATAGTTTCTTGGGAGTCTGATTGGTATAGCACTAAATAAATAGATTAGTTTGGGCAGTATTGTCATCTTTATTATATTCGCTCGGCCTATCCAAGAGCACTGAATGTCTTTCCAATTATTTAAATCTGACTTTATTTTTGTGGCAAGTGTTTTGTAATTTTTCTCATATAATTCCTGACTTTTCTTTGGTAGATGGATTCCCAAATACTTTATACTCTCAACATTTGTTTGGAATGGAATTTCTCTTTGTATCTCTTGCTGTTGCATTTTGTTAGTGATATATAAAAATGCCGAGGATTTATGTGGATTTATTTTGTATCCTGCCACTTTGCTGAAATTTTGAATTATTTCTAGTAGCTTTTTAGCAGAGTCTTTGGGGTTCTCTAAGTATACCATCATGTCATCTGCAAAAAGTGATAGTTTGATTTCCTCATTTCCTACTCTAATTCCTTGAATCTCTTTCTCGGCTCTTATTGCCGAGGCTAGCGTTTCTAGTACTATATTGAATAGTAATGGTGATAGTGGGCAACCTTGTTTCACTCCTGATCTTACTGGGAAAGGTTGTAGTTTATTTCTATTGCATATTATGCTTACTGACGGTCTTAAATATATGCTCCTGATTATTCTAAGGAATAGTCCATTTATTCCTATACTCTCAAGCGTTTTTAGTAGGAATGGATGTTGGATTTTGTCAAATGCTTTTTCTGCATCTATTGAGATGATCATATGGTTCTTATTAATTTGATTATTAATATGGTCAATTATATTAATAGTTTTCCTAATATTAAACCAGCCCTGCATTCCTGGAATAAATCCTACTTGATCATAGTGTATTATCCTGGAGATGATTTTCTGAAGTCTTTTTGCTAATATCTTATTTAAGATTTTAGCATCAATATTCATTAAGGAGATTGGTCTATAATTTTCTTTCTCAGTTTTCGCTCTACCTGGTTTAGGTATCAGTACCATGTCTGTGTCATAAAAGGAGTTTGGTAGGACTCCTTCATCCCCTATTTTTTCAAATAATTTATATAACATTGGGGCTAATTGTTTTTTAAATGTTTGATAGAATTCACACGTGAATCCATCTGGCCCTGGGGATTTTTTTCTGGGGAGTTGATTAATAGCTTGTTCTATTTCTTTTTCTGAAATGGGACTATTTAAGCAATTTATCTCTTCCTCTGTTAATCTAGGGAGCCTATATTTTTGGAGGAAGTCATCCATTTCACTTAAGTTATCAAATTTATTGGCATAAAGTTGGGCAAAGTAACTCCTTATTATTTCTGTAATTTCCTCTTCATTGGTGGAAAGATCCCCCTTTTCATTTGTAAGACTATCAATTTGATTTTCCTCTTTCTTTTTTCTGATCAAATTTACCAAAGGTTTATCTATTTTATTGGCTTTTTCATAAAACCAACCCTTGGTTTTATTTATTAATTCAATAGTTCTTTTACTTTCAATATTATTGATTTCTCCTTTTAATTTTTGTATTTCAAGTTTAATTTTTGGTTGGGGGTTTATAATTTGGTCCTTTTCTAGCCTTTTAAGTTGTAAGCCCAATTCGTTAATCTTCTCTTTCTCTATTTTCTTCAAATAAGCCTCTAAAGAGATAAAATTTCCCCTTATTACTGCTTTAGCTGCATCCCAAAGATTTTGGTATGATGTCTCATCATTGTCATTATCTTGGGTGAAATTGTTAATTGTTTCTATAATTTGCTCTTTCACCCAGTCATTCTTTAAGATGAGATTATTCAGTTTCCAATTACTTTTTGGTCTATTTACCCCTAACTTTTTACTGAATGTAGCTTTTATTGCATTGTGATCTGAGAAGAAGGCATTTATTATTTCTGCCTTCCTACATTTAATTTTGAGATCTTTATGTCCTAATATGTGGTCTATTTTTGTATAGGATCCATGAACTGCTGAGAAGAAAGTATATTCCTTTCTATTGCCATTCAGTTTTCTCCAAAGGTCTATCATACCTAGTTTTTCTAATGTTCTATTTACTTTTTAAATTTCTTTCTTGTTTGTTTTGTGGTTTGATTTGTCTAAATCTGAGAGTGCAAGGTTGAGATCTCCCACTATTATATTTTACTGTCTATTTCTTCTTGCAATTCTCTTAACTTTTCCTTTAGAAAGTTAGATGCTATACCACTTGGTGCATATATGTTTAGTATTGATATGGCTTCATTATTTATGCTACCTTTCAGCAGGATATAGTTTCCTTCCTTATCTTTTTTAACTAGATCTACTTCTGCTTTTGCTTGATCTGAGATAAGGATAGCTACCCCTGCTTTTTTGGCTTTACCTGAAGCATAATAGGCTCTGTTCCAACCTTTTACCTTTACTCTGTATGTATCTCCCTGCTTTAAGTGTGTTTCCTGCAGATCCAATCTGCTATCCGTCTCCGTTTGATGGGATCGTTCATCCCATTCACATTTACAGTTAAAATTACTAATTCTGTATTTCCTGCCATCATATTATCCCCAGATTATGCTTTTTCCCTTGACCCCCCTGATCCCCCTCTCCGATATTTAATTTACATACCCCCCTTGTGACGCGCAACCCTCCCTTTTTTTTTAGTATCCCTCCCCCCTCCCTCCAAGTCCCTTCACTTATTCTCCTTTTCCTTTTCCCTTTTCCTCTCCCCCCTTTTAATGAGGTGAGAGAAAATTCTCTGAAAAACAAATATGTTAATTATTTACTCCTTGAGCCTCTCCTGATGAGAGTAAGATTCACACAATGATTCTCCCCCTTACTAAATTCCCTCAGATATGGTGTATTTTCTATGCCTCTTCCTGGGATGTAGTTTCCCTCTTTTTATCATTCCTTCCCCTTTTTCTGAAATGACCTCCTTCCCTTTACTACACCCCCCTTTTTTAATTTTATATCAGTAAAATCAAATTATCCTTGAGTACTTTTTATATACCCACAACAGAGTTAAGTTCTTAAGGGTTCTGTGTACCTTTTTCTGTTTCTCTTCAGTCTTGTGGATGTAGATCAAATTTTTTGTGTAAGTCTGGTTTTTTTCTTAGAAACATATAGAATTCCTCTATTTCATTGAATGACTATCTTCTTCCATGGAAAAAGATGCTAAACTTAGCTGGGTAGTTCATTCTTGGTTGTAGTACTTGATCTTTTGCCTTACAGAATATCAGGTTCCAGGCCCTTCTATCTTTTAATGTGGAGGCAGCCAGATCTTGAGTGACCCTTATTGTGGCACCTTGGTATTTAAATTGTTTTTTTCTAGCTGATTGCAGGATTTTCTCCTTTGTGTGGTAATTCTGCAGCTTAGCCACAATATTCCGTGGTGTTCTTTTTTTAGGGTCTATTTCAGAAGGAGTTCGATGAATTCTTTCCACATCTACTTTCCCTTCTGTTTCTATTATCTCTGGACAGTTCTCTTTGATAATTTCCTGTAAAATAGAATCTAGGCTCTTTTTTTGGTCATAGTTTTCTGGAAGTCCAATGATCCGCAGATTATCTCTCCTAGATCTATTTTCCAGGTCTATAGATTTTCCCAGTAAGTATTTGACGTTGTTCTCCATCTTCTCATTTTTTTTTTTGTTTTGTTTGACTGATTCTTGGGTTCTCTGTGAATCATTCATTTCTATTTGTTCCATCCTGACTTTTAAGGAGTTATTTTCTTCTTTCACAGTTTTTAGTTCTTTTTGTAAATGCCCAATTTCGTTTTTAAATGAATTATTTTGCTCTATTGAATTTTTTTCCATTTCCCTAATTTTTTTTTGAGAATTATTTTCTTTTTCCAGTTCAGAAATTCTATTTTCTTGAGACTTTTTTATCTTTTCCAATTCAGAAATCCTACTTTCCTGTGTTTTTTTAACCTTTTCTAATTCACAAATTTTGTTTCCCTGCATCTCCTGTGAATTCTTTATTTTTTCCAACTCCAATTTCAGGACATTGTTATTCTCTATCATAGCTTCCCTTTCCTTTCCCCATTTTTCTTCAAACTCTCTTAACTTTTTAATAGTCTCTTCTAGGAGAGAGTATTGTGATGGGGGTCAGGGATCGTTCCCCTTTAGGTTGTTATCTGCTGACTCTCTGCTGTTAACTTCCTCGGGGTTGGATACCCGCTCTTTCTCTGTGTAGAAGGAATCTATAGTTTTTCTGGCTTTTTTGTTCATATTTAAAAAATCTTTTGGGGTCTGTCCCTGGGGTAGGAAATTATTTATTTACTTCTTTACCAGCTTCCTCCCAGACCGGATGGATGCAACGGCTCTAGCGCCTGAGCTAAGATAGAGCTCTGGGAGAGAGTTCCCCACCCCCTCCCTGTAAGTGCCTCAGAGGTGACTAGCACTGCTGTGCCCCAAGGGCGCTGTGTTTTAGTGGCTTCCCTGAGATTGAGATTGAACAGTAAATACAGCACAAAGCCTAGCCTATGCGTCCCAGTGGAGTGTGGATGTCTGCAGCAGGTGACGTGAAAAGCCCCTGCGCTCAAACTGGAAGTGTCTGCCAGAAACCGTGGTCCCTAGTTCAAAGGTTCCGCTTCTCTGGGACTTCCGGAGCTAAGTTCCACTCCCTCCAGCTAAGCTAGACAGTGTGTGTTGCCTTGGGCCGTATCCACCCACTTGTCAATCTCTTAACTATTCTCAGGTGGGAGCTGAGGCCACACCCCCTGGTGCCGAGATCTGCTGAGTCGTCCTGGAAAATCTAATCTATCTGAATTTTTAAAGTATTTTAGCTTTCTCTTCTGAACTGCTATATTATAAGCAGAGAAGAGCTAACAGCCTGTGCCAGAATCCTTTATCTCAGTGGCTTCTCTGATCCCAGAGCCCTTCCCAGCGCAATCGGCGCAGTGTGCTAGCACCCAGCCTTCTGCCCTGGCCTCTCTTCTTCCTCCCCTGGGAACTGACCTTTTCTGTTGAAACTCCAGATTCTCTTCAGCTGGTAAGTCGTGCTTCCAGTCCTTGTGGTATCTATCAGTCCAGCGCTATTTCTGAGGCTGATTTATCTAATTGGTTGTGAGGGAGTGAGGACGTTCACAGAGTTGTGTGTTTCTTCTCCACCATCTTGGCTCCCAGTCCCTTATTTCTTTAAGGGAAAACATGGGCATTCCAGTTCCTCAGGTTTGAGAAATCATCCGGTATTCCCCACAATCTCGCACCTTCCCACCCAATTATAAAGTGCTGCCAAGGCCTATCAATTTCACTTTTGTACAGTCTTTCCATTATATCCTTTTCTCTCCTCTGACACTGCCACAGTTCTAATACAGGATCTCATAGCCTCCCAATATGTCTGCCTGTTGTAAGTCTCCCTCCCCCCAAGGCATTCAAAGTGATTTCCCCCCCTTTTTTAAATAACTTTTTTTATTTTCAAAATACATGCAAATATAGTTTATTCATCCTTGGAAAACCTGATGTTCCAAAATTTTCTCCCTCTTTTTCTCCCAACCCTCCCCTTCCCCTGGAGAGAAATATATATTTTTTCCAATATATGTTCCATATTTCCACATTTATCATAATGCACAAGAAAAAATCAGATCAAAAAGGAAAAAAAAAAGATAAAGAAAAAAAAGCAAGCAAACAGAAACAAAAAAGGGAAAATTCTGTGTTGTGACCCATATTCAGTCTTCTTAGCTCTCTCTCTAGATGTGAGTGGCTCTCTCCATCACAAGTCTATTAGAACTAGCCTTAATTACTTCATTGTTGAAAAGAGCCACATCCATCAGAGTTGATCAAGTATTTCTGTGTATAATGTTTTCTTGGTTTCACTTCAAAGTAATTTTTTTAAGGAGCAGGTCTGACCATTTTACCTGCCTACTCAATAAACTCTGGTGGTTTCCTGTTGCCTTCAGGATTTTTAAAATTCATTCAAACTCCTTCATAGCCTCTGTTCCTGGTGTATCTGTTCCTAGTCCAGTTGCATCAGCATCAGTCCTCCAAAAGATACCCATTAGATGACAAGTCTGTTAAATGACTTTCCTCCTTCTCCTACATGCTTGTGAACTGCACAATTTTAACTTAACTATACATTTCTTTAAAATTTCTTTCATTAAAAAAAGCATTTTATGTAAAAACAAAACAAAAACTTTCAAGCCTTATACTTTATTCTCTAACACATATATATGTTTATCCAGTGACACTGGCCTACTGACTTTTTCAGAAACAATGCAGTCCAATCTTCAACTTCAGGCATTTCCTATGCCCTCCTCACCCCTACCTACTGACTTCCCTAGCTTCCCTATAAGTCTCAAATAAAATCATATCTTTTATAGGAAGTCTTTCCTGATTCAAGTAGCTTCCTATTAATTGAAGACAGCAAACTGTTTCACCTCTTTTTTGTATCTCCAGTACTTAGCACTTAGCTTGGAACAAAGTAGGTACTTAGTAAATATTTTTGACTGACAAAACCATACTGTTCTGCCTTTTATGTTAATGTAAGCAAGAGATGGTGAAAAGTGAACTTGTGCTATGATCTTGTGAATAGAAAGCAAGGGAAAGACATAAAAGACAAATATTGGGTAGTGGAGAGAGTGAATAATCAAGGATAACTGAAGTGTGAACTTTCAGTGGATAAAGGGAAATTAGGAAATAAAGTAGTTTCAGAAAGGAAGCAGTTAGTTCTGTTTTATACATGTTGAGATTGGCATGCCAATAGAACATTCAGTGGAGAATTTCAGAGTTCCATTGGTGATGCTCAAGAGAGTGATTGTAGTGTGTGTGTGTGTGTGTGTGTGTGTGTATGTATATATGTAAATCATCTGAGTTTAGAGTCAGAATATCTGGGTGTAATCCCAGTTAAATTACTGAACTTTGATGATAAATTGTTATGAAGACCAAATGAGATAATGTATACATGGTGTGCACTTTTTGCCTACCTTAAATTTTTATATAAACATGAAGTATTTTTATAATTGCCATTATCATTTTCATCATCTCAAACATGTAGCATTAGGAAAGAGAATTGGAAAGAAGTTAGAAATAAATTAAGAATACCCAATAAAGAACTGTATTTTTTTCTATCAATCCATAGGGAGATTTCTATTTATAACATGGTATTAAAACTTTATTGCCAATTTTATAGCTCTACCAGTCCAGTACTTTATTGAACTAGAAAACATATTGCTTGGTATAGAGTTATATTTCAAAACTTAGAAGTTAAAAACCATAACAGTCCTAACTTCTTTCCATCACAGATGACTTTAAATGAAAAGTGGGTCCAGTGCTGTCACAAGATATTAGGGAAGGACAACTTTATTGTACAATAAACAGCATATATGAAACTTAACTTTGATATCAATATCCATCTCCAAGACTAAAGTTATTATTTATCCATATCAATGATATCTATAATATAAAATTTTCATTGGTTCCTCAATGTTGGATTATCTGTCATATTATTTAAATATGTTGATAATTTCATTTGATATCATGAATGAATTGATAGTTTTGATTTTACTATATGATTTAAAGCAACCTTGTAACAAATAGCATCATGGAATCAGAGATTTAGCCTCAGAGAATACTTCATAGGCTTTCTAATCTATCACTCTCACTTTAAAAATGAGAAGACTGAAGCCAAATAAGCTAAATGACTTATGAAAGGTCAGAGATAGGATTTAAATCTAGATCCTCTGACTGGGGAAGCAGTACTTTTACCACTGTACCAACTCCATGGTAAGTGTATGCCAAAAGGATGAAAACCATGTGTTTCTGTGTATTCATCTCCTAGTCTAGAATCTGGGCCCTATATAAACCTAATTAAAGCCAAAGAAATAACTTTTGAACCTTAGAGCCAATGTTTTTGCTAGATATCAGTATTACAGATAAAACTTAAAAGTAAGCCTGAAACAAGGGCAGAATTTTTTATTACTAGGTAGAATCATCCTTTATTTTTAAAATGTATATGAAGATTCGATTTATGTTCTAAGGGAGACAATAGATCTAAATGAAGTAGACAAAATAAGAAATCAACATTAAACTCTACTGGGGATTTATTTATCACCATCATCATCATCATTGTCATCATCATTACAGTATTTTTAATTTAACTTGAAATGAGATACTTTTTAAAAAGAAAAACCTGAGTTTGGAAAAAAATCCAATTTGTCCAGATATGATTAGCATTACCTAGATATGGTGTTATTACCTGCTATACTGAAAACAGTTTGGTATCTGGAGAAGAAAGTAAAAAGAAATAAGAATGTTTTTGGAATAAACTACTTGAATCATTCCCAGCTTCAGTGGGCCTAACCCCAAAAATGTATGGGCTTGGGAAAGGATTAACTAAACAATATTTCTTTTCCAGGCTGCTCTTCAGAGACAACAGCTGGCTTAGATTATATACAAAAAAAAAAAATTCTAAAGAATTTCAGAAGAAACTAAATAGAACTGTTTTGAGTACCTGACTGTAATCAGGTACCAGAGATGAAAGAAAAATTAGCTTCACTATGTCCATTTACTTATTCTCCTCTGTTGTCCTATAGAAATGAAAGAAATAAAAATATACTTACATTTCTCTCGCTATTGAATTACAGGTTTTTAGCAAAGACTTACAAGATACCCCTGATGATAAAGCTACATTTTTTAATTCAACTGTATAATACATATTATATAGAGAACAGGTAATTTGGTAAGATATTAATGCCAAAATATCAATTTTATACTTAAGTATTTCATATTTTTATGTGCTGAATATGTTTGGGAAAGAGTTGAGTCAAATCACAGCCTAGGTATAAACAGTGGTTTCCAATTCTTTGTGTAGCAAATGGTGGGGAACAAGAGACCAATAAATTCAGCTTAAAATTGAAACTGTGGATATCAAGGTTTGAAATGCAGACAAGAGAGAGGGGAAGACACAAACATTTAATACTGACTGAAGGATTTTGAGAAGACAGAGACAGAGACACAGAGAGACAGAGAGACAGAGAGAATCAGAGGAAGGAAAGGAGGGAGAAAGAAATCATAAATATCTCCAAAACTATCAGGTATTTTCTGCTGTAATTTAATTAATTTTGCAAAGTAAAGAGAGATTTGGGGGTGAGATGGAACTTGAATAGGGATGGTAGAGGGGGGTCTTGTCCCTTCAAGTGCCAGTGGAATGCCATGATCTTATATTCCAGGAACTGGTAAAGAAAATAGCTTCCTATTTGGGGAACTAAACAAAAAGCACAAGGACCTAAATTAGAGCAATAACTTGTGTGCTTCTTTGGGACTTGTCATTAATAGAATGAACCATGTTCTGTTTTCACTTAGGCAAAGTTGTTCAGTCCTTGCTGGGGTGAATGGTGCTGGAAAGAGACATCTTGTTATGTTTAAAGTAGCTTCAACTATAGCTCCTCTTGAAGCCCTGGCCAAGATATTGCTGGTAATGATCCAAGATATTTGAAAAAGGGCTCAAGAGCTAAAGCCACAAAATGTGAATGATTGAATTTGGCCACAAAGAAAAAAATATGAGAATGTCCCTACCTTCCTTCTTTCAGAAATAGTATTTGGGGGTGGGAAGGGTTTATTTTATTTATATTTATGCATTATTCACAATATTAGACTTTTAAAGTTGTGTTCTGTTTTCTAACTCCAATGGAAGTCAAGGAAGAATAAGTCTTCATCACTTCTCCAAAACAAGCCAAAAAGGGCTAAAACAAGGCAAGGTAACAGAAGATAGAGCAAGAAGAAAAATAGTCTCACTCTTTTAGTAACTTGTATTCATTAGGAACTTTCAGCATATCAACATTTATCCAAAAGAAAAATGTTCTAGATTTAATATATCATTCAATTCAAGTTCTGGGTGTCTTGTTGTTGTTGTTGTTGTTGTTGTTTACTTTCCAAAGTTAGTGTGACTTTCGTTCCACCAATGACAGGACAAAATATAATATTTAATCAATCAGAAGTAAGTTGCAATAAAATACTGTGAATACTATGACATATCCTGTTTGAAGACAATATAATATATGTGTTAAAAATAAAATAAAAATAAAATGTGATTAAAAAAATAAACCAAGGGATGATAATGAACTTTACAAAAGTTATCCTCTTTTCCAAAAATGATTTACACTAAATTTCTTTTAAATGAAAATCTCTTCTAAGGAATTTAAGTCATAATTGAATTGCTAAAGCATTTGAATTATACATAAACTTTTGAGGAAGCCTATGTTATTGCTGAGGTGGAAGACACTCCAACAATGTTAGGATCCCCAGTGTGTGGGACAGGTGCTAGATTCCCCTATCGAAATTGACTTCTCAGAGACATCTTCAGATACAAATAGGAAGCATTTATTCAGTCCTTGGAAGGAAAGGCCCAAGCACACCTGTTGAGAAGACAGAGCCTCTCAGCTCCCATCTCCCACAGGTGCCTAGTGTAGAGAGCCAGAAATAGTGAGTCTGGTTAAATAGCAAAAGATGCAAGTCTTTTCATTGGATGATCTAAAAAGGAAGTAACCATGATTGACCAATGTCAGTAATGTTATCTGCTTCTTGGGGGGTCAGGTCACTTTCTGCTACTTCCTGAAGTTGAGATCTAGAGTCTGACCTTCCTGCCTGACAGACCTCTGGGAATCATGTGATAGGCCTACAGGCCTAAGATCTAACCTCACAGACTTTTTGAGAAATCTTCACCTGGTCCCATTCACTTCCCCTCCTTTTTTTCATACATTTGAAGATGTATTTTTTCCACCAGGACATCTCTATGTCCTGGGCCTTTAGGCTGGTCTCTCTCTTCAGTACTAACTGTAATCCACCCTCTACCATTTAGAACCAACCCCTGCATATCCATGGAAGCTTTTAGGAACCACTTTAGCTAAGAAATCTCAAACTATTCTAGTGATTAAATGCATAAGCAAGTGGGTGACAGGATATTGTTGCTTAAAGCAGTGAGCAGGAGTCAGAGACCCCACTTCCACCAACTCTTACCATTTGTCTTGGAAACTCAGTCATCCCAGACCAACAGATTGGTGTCTGACAGCCACAGAACTATAGCACTGTGAAGGCCCTGGGGGCCTTGGGCCATTGTCACATCATTCTCATCTCAAGCAGTCTGTACCCAGACACATTTGGGACAAACGGACAAAGGTCTCATCTTCTGGAGCTGCCTCAGGCTGACAAGGGGTGTAGAGTCAGCCTTGCCCAGGGGGGTCCAGGCTGAGAGGGGAGACAAGTGACTTGTCAGAATCAGGTCTCAGGTGATTTCAGGTTGACCAAGTGGTTGGAATTTCATGACTCAGAGTCAAAGAAGCAACTCTCACAAGTTTATTAAAAATACAAGGCGCAAATATGAGCAAAAGAAAAAGAATAAACAAAAGTGGAGTTAATATGGAGGTTACTAGTGACAGTAAGAAGGAACCTAACCCAGAGGAAGCTTTTCCTAGGATAAATACCAGAGAATCAATCAGGTTCCCCAAATTCTTGCTTTTGTTTCCTCAAAGGAGTAGGGGCAATGGGTGGAACATTGCAACCTTAAGTGAGTATGATCTCTTTTAGCAAAAACTCTAAAGCCTTTTTAGTCTTACAAGGGAAGACTTTTACCCAATTAGTACAAGTGTTAACAAAACTGAAAACAGTTTGAAGCCCCTGCAAAGGGGCATATATGTAGGCCTTTTGAACAGTCTTTTAGAATTTACTTGCCTGGGAACTATATGAGGAAATGTAGGAGTCAGGATTTGGAGGAATTAAAAGTGCCATGATCAGGGCAAACAGGCAGCAGCATGGGCAGCTGATCTGTAAGCCGGTTTTCCTTGGCCTGACATGAATTCCCCTTCCTTTAGGAAATGACAGAGACCTTTCTAGGTCCATGGACAGCTTACAGTAATTGTTCCCCTGCATTGCTCTGGAATAGTGAATTACTGACTTAATGATGCATCAGGCAATCATATCCAAATTCAAAACTCAAAACAATATTAGTTACAGTCTCAAGAGATTTCATCTCAAAAGCAAGTTCCACCAATTAGAGGCTTCAAGTTATATAAAAACAACAATAAAGCTTACAAGCCATTGTGCATAACCCATCAAATGCACCTGCAAAACACAGTCAAAACTAGTGCAAGGATATCAGGTTAAAATTCTTTTCTAGGCACTTTAAGAAATGTATAGATCATATTTGTTATCATATTCATTAAACAAGGAGACCAATATGCATTTAAATAAATATTAAATAATTTGCTGAAAACAAATGGAGACCTTGATAGAAATAATCATTTTCAGAGAACTTTCAGTTCTAATAAACCTCTTAAAAGTTTTTTGCATTCCTAAGCAATAGAATCTTTGATCCAGCATCAAAATAACCTTGGCTTAAAGAAGCCAGATTTAAAAAATAAAAACCAATATTCAATTATTAACACCTTTAAATAAATAAACAAAAACAAAAAAAATTAATGTTAAAGTAATTTCATTTAATTGGTGCGTGTGTGTGTGTGTGTGTGTGTGTATGGGGGAGTTGGATGAGCTCCAGTGAGTCTTACTTCTGTTCTTACTTCTAAAAAAACAGCCACATCCAGTTGGAGGGGAGGGGAGGATGAGTTAAATCTTCACCTTTCTAAGCCAAAAAAACTTTCCCTTTTCACATAAAATTTAGCTTCTTACACACCCAATCCTCAGAAAACATGTGTTTTGGCCAAATAGTCCATCCTGCATTAAATCTCCTAATGACCTATGATTCCATCTGTCTATCTTTTGTAACTTCCTGCTTATGTCTGGCTATGCATTTATTACAAAATGTATCTTCAACATAGACTCATTGTCTAGTCTGAGAGATCCAGACCTGAGTATTTTCTCATGCTTTCTTTCAGTCTCTCTAAGGACTCAGAAGGGGATTCTTCCTTCCCTTGCATTCTGTCTATTGCCCTCTTCAGGTCTGTGATTTGGGAACTCTTAATTCCTGTAATCATTAAATCCCTTAGGTCTTGCATGTGACCCCAATGGACCTCATTGTTATGATCCCATCAGGGATCCTGATTGGGGTATTTTTGATCAGCTGGCAGTACCCCGGCTGCAGGGGGATGCCTCCTCTCCCATTCTACCACAGAGCCCCTTCTCACTACAGTTCTGTCCACTGGCGAGAACAGTATATTTAATATAGACATTAACTCACCCCAAGTTTATATATTAGGACCCAGAAACTGATTCAATTGTTCTGATAGACCTGTCCCGCCTTCCATAAGTGATTTAAGTTGCTCTACTTCCCTCTTCAGAAGTCTAAGGGGAGAGATGGAATGGAGGGAATTAATAAGTCCTCCAAGGATTGTTAGAGCTAGAGATGTGTTCAGAGTGGAGCCATAGGGATAGATATGGTCTGAGGAAGAAGAGGAAAAGAAGCATATGAAGGAGGGAGAGGGAGAAGTGGGTCCCATGGGTGTGGTGAGGATAGACTCTGCCTTCCCCTTTCCCCACAACACATGGCTCTCCCAACTCCATCACCTTTCCTGACCCCACTTCTTTTTTTTTTTTTAATAGCTTTTTATTTACCAGATATATGCATGGTTAATTTTACAGCACTGACAATTGCCAAACCTTTTGTTCCAATTTTTCTCCTCCTTCCCTCTCCCCCCTCCCCCAGATGGCAGGTTGACCAATACATGTTAAATATGTTAAAAATACCAACAATGTATCAGTATCCCTGTTTTCCCACATCCCCTCCAACATTCTGCATTATCTTTCCCTGTCATTCTAGCCAATCTGACAGGTGTGTAGTAGTATCTCAGATTTCTTAATTTGTATTTCTCTGATTAATAATGACTTGGAGCATCTTTTCATATGGCTAGAAATAGTTTCAATTTCTTCATCTGAGAATTGTCTGTTCATATCCTTTGACCATTTATCAATTGGAGAATGGCTTGATTTCTTATAAATTAGAGTCAATTCTCTATATATTTTGGAAATGAGGCCTTGATCAGAACCTTTGACTGTAAAAATGTTTTCCCAGCTTATTGCTTCCCTTCTAATCTTATCTGCATTAGTTTTGTTTGTACAAAAAACTTTTCAATTTGATAAAATTTTCTATTTGTGATCAATAATGATCTCTAGTTCTTCTTTGCTGACCCCACTTCTTACAGCTAACTCTTTGGGGTGCCAAGTTTCCCCAGGAATTAGCCTACCAGCCAAGAACATGCTCCAGCCTCATGGGATGTCTCCTTTCCCCTAGCAAATGGCAAGTTCTCCTACGAGCTTGCCCCTTTCCATAAGAAATCTACCTTTTACCAAAGATAATGGCCAATGTGAATTCCTCACATGACTCAGTCCCAACTTTGGTGCCTATCATCACCTCGTAATGCCAGAGAAATTGAGCAAGATAGAGATTAGAGAGTATTCAATACAGAATTTATTAAATGGAGAGATTTATTGGGACCAAATGGATCCATGGTTGATGGATCCATGGTTGGTCCCAGGGCTGAATGAGACAATCGTCTCAAAGAATCCAGCACTGAATATCAGACATAGCATTTTTTTATGGGGTAACAAGAACAAGGACATAATGGTGGAGGGACCTGGATAGCAATGACCTAATGAGGGGAGGCACCTAGGATGAGGATGACATAATGGAGTGAGGTACAGGAGAGGCTCCAGATATTCTAATGATGTCTAAAATGGATAAAGACCTTTATCCCATCAAACAATAAGAGGAAATAAGAATAGCCTAAGGTCTAAGATATAAGACCTTTATCCTAACATTTAGAGGGAATGGTTATAATCTGAGGCAAAGTAATTGAATAGGACAATTAGGGAAACTGGGTCAGGACATTAAAAGAGAACTGAGGCACAACAACTGGTGTCCACATTAGGTTTCAATATCATGACAAAAACCTCAAATAATTTAATTAACAATTTCACAATTTTAATAAGTGATAGACAAATAAACATAGCATAGCCTATCACAAATATACACCAATTAAAAAGTTATTTCAAAAATGAATATTTTATCTTGCAATATTCTAACTAGATGTTCCATTCAAATCAATTGTTTTTGCAAATCAGTCTTTCTTGTCCCTTGTGTTTAAAATCACCTTTAAAAAAAAGCCAAAAAGCTTTAAGATTCACAATCTACCTAATATTTAAATAACTTTGGACCAAATTTCATAAAACTTATACATATGTCCAACAGAGCTGACAAAATTTTAAAGCTTAGCTCATAATTTTTACAAATTACCAAATATACATTTTAAAAAGCAACATACTTCATCTAATTAGGGACTACAAGCATATGACCCCTCCCCAAGGTAAGCTACCAGAACTTTGTTTTAATAACCTATATTTTAACTTAAAATCAAATCAAGTACAGCTTTAAATTTCCAGTAGTAATGTTTCAATATTTGCAAAAAATTTCTAAGATCTTGTGCTTAAAGTAAACCAGTTCATAATTTTAGCACATACCATGTAATAGTAATCATCCCATATAATTGTAAGAGATTCATCATAATTTTTTTCAAAGTCAGTGCAAAAGGATTACAATTTATATACAACTGCTTTTACTATGACATCTCAAATAACAAATTTCACTTTACTGATTGAACATAGTTTCTTTCTTGCTTGCTCTCTTATCCCTGTGTCCCTAATGAAGTCAGGGAAGATGAGAAGGGGGAAGAAAAAGAAAGAGATTCTCCTTACTCTATGCACTATCCTCCTCACAGAGGCCTTAATTTAGTTGAATTTGCTTACACACACACACACACACACACACACACACACACACACACACACACACATACACAAAATTCATCTATCTCAACATTGGAATCATATGTTGGTCATATCTAAAACTCATATAAAGTTACAAAATGTAAAGCAATTAAATTTAATAAAGAAGTCATTGCTCTCAAAAATAGCTAACTTTTTTGGCATCCTCCGCCCTAGTTTGGCCAGAGCTGAAGTCTACCGGAAAGTCAGGCCTTCTTCTCTTTTTAACAAAATCTAGCTCACAGAACAGACATGACCCAGACATTCTGCACAAAGACACAAACAGGGACAAAAATTACATGGAAGAGAACCATCTCTTCCCCTCACAGAAATATCTCATTAAGGGTACTTTTGCTTTGAACATTTGATTTGGACTGCTCTCCCCTCTCCTTCTGAGGAGAGAAGCTCCAGGCTCATGACTTGAGATCCTATAATATACAGAGCCAACTTCTTGACTTGGATCTTAAAGCCCAGAAGGGAACATCCCTCATCCAGCAGTCATCCAGAGTGTCCCTGCTCTGAGCCATTTATCAGGACTTCCTTCTGGCTTTTTACGTGCCCCCTCTTAATCTTAGATCACCAAGCCTGATCCCAGGGTCCCCTTCTGCCTGAGGACATCCCAAGGACACAGGCAGTGCCCTGGGGAGAGCAGCTCTGATCTGGACTGTTCCTTCCCTTCTTCCCCTGGATTACACATACAGTTACCTGATTGGCCACTTGCCCTTGGCTTCTTCTTCTTCAGAGAATGTGCTTCTGCTTATATTTGGATGCCTCTGCTTCAGGCCCATATTTCACAGAGAGAGAGGATGAGGGAGTGATCTCAAGGATGGTCAGAGAAAAACCCAATCTGGCACCTGCCTTGCACCACAACCCCAGCCTTCTCTCTGGGAAGTCACAGATCCTGGATGAACCCCCATAAACTGTGTGGGATGGGGGCTAGACCCCCTTACTGAAATTAACTAATCAGAAACATCTTCAGGTACAAAGAGGAAACATTTATTTGGTCCTTGCAAGGAGAGGCCCAAGCACACCTGAGCAGACATAGAGACTCTCAGCTCCCATCTCCCAGCATTGAATCTGGCCTAGTGAACTGGAAATAGTGAATAGAACTGTATCTGGCAAAAGATCCAAGTCTTTCCTAAAAAGTAAATAACCATTATTGACCAATGGTCAGTAATGCAGTTTGTTTCCTGCAGATCACATCACTTCCAATCACTTCTTGAAGTTTAGACTTAAGGTCTGATCTTCCTGCCCTACAGACCTCTGGGAATCACGTGATAGGCCTGCAGGCCTATGATCTGACCTCATAGACTTTTTGAGAAATCTTCACCTGGTCCCATTCACTGGCTCAGCATTGTAGCTATGGGGAAAGAATTCACAAACTCAATTTGTCTCCAAGTTAAGGGCACAGATTGGCAACTAGCAATGGGCTAAGTTAAGTTCCAAGAGAATTTAGCAAGGGATTAGGAGCATGAAGATAAATCTATAATGAAAAGAAAAAAAGATCAGATTCTTCAGTTCACTGATATGCTAATTTTATAGCTTAAAGATAGAATTGTGGAGGGGTCTTTGAGGTGGAGTTGAGGGATATTGAATTATATGGCTTGGAGGTGTAGTTGCACCAAATCATTGAATTCCATGGATTGACTCAGAAACTTTATTATTACTGGCCCACAGTTTGTTACCTGACAGTCTGCATTACTTGTGGAACTACAATATCTCCAAGGCCAGGTAGCCTTAGGGTTATTACTATATCTTCCCTAGTAATTATACCACATCAATACCTCTTCAGGAACATTAAAATGGGGGAAGCAGGAATCAACCTATGAAGACAAGTTATAATAAAAAGGATTTCTGTTTTTCAGTGATTGGCTCTTGGGAGCTATACTTTGTGAATATTGTCAGAAGGATTTCCTAAAAGGACTAATCTTCAGTAAGAGTTTTCTCTAGGGGCAGCTAGGTGGTGCAGTGGATAGAGCACCAGCACTGAATTCAGGAGGACCTGAGTTCAAATCTGGTGTCAGACACGTATTACTTCCTAGCTGTGTGACCCTGGGCAATTCACTTAACCCTAGCCTCAAAAAACAAAACAAACAAAGAACAATTAAAAAAGAGTTTTCCCTAGTCCCTCTCTAAGTGATAGTTACTCTCCATAATGAAAAACTTGGGTGGGGGTGTGGATGGGAAAGGGGGAAGGGCAGAGGATTAGACTAAGCTTTCTGTTTTCTATGAAATAGTAATTATCTTTAAACTTCCAACATTCTTCCTAAACTCCTAACTACCTAAGCTAAATTCACTTAGGTTCCCCCAAAACATATCAAAACCAAATATCATCCAAAGAAACATTTGAGAAATGGCAATGTAGAGCAAGGGATTGTCTAACCTAGGCTGGAAACCAGCCTGCAGGAATTCAAACATTTTTACTTGCTAATTCCTCATTAAGCTGAGCTAATATGCTAAGAATGTAATTTATTCATACATATACAAAATTCTATTACAACAGAAAGCTTGACTGTGCCTACTTTATATTGGAATAAGCATGAGATTTTATTCAATTTAGCACTGTTATCAACTGACTGCTACCTACAAGGCCCTGTGAGTTCCAGGTGGTATGAGAGAGAAATAAGGTTTCTCATACTTGGATCAAAAGAAAAATCTGTCAATCTAAAATAGCATGACTTGGGGTTAGAGCTCAGGGAAAAATAGGAGGCAAAGTCAGACTATATCAGACAAAATGAAGTCATCATAATTTAAGGTAGAAAAGAAAAAAAATATATATGGACAGACAGTGTACCAAGGAGGATGCATTTTCCAAGCAAGCCAAAAATCCAATGGGATTAAAATAATAGTATTTTTGAATTAGAAGAAAACCCAAAGGTCAACTAATTCAACTCTTGTACAAGTTATAAATCTATTGGAACATTTCCTGCATATAGCAATATAACTTCCACCTACATACTTTTAATGATAAAGAATTCACTACTTCAGAGGCAATGCATTCCTAATCAAATATTTGATGATCATTATCTCTTGCCACTCAGTCTTCTATAAGCTAAATATCCCTGGTTCCTTGTTAGAACAGCAAGTTGCTTACCTTCTGAAACTTAATTTTCTCTTAGGCGAAACTGAGATTAAAACACCTATATTATCTTAGAGAATAGGTGCAAGGATCAAATGAGATAATATATGTATTTTGTGAACATATATAAATGTTGGTTATTATCATTATTATTATATGACAATCAACAAATATTTATTAAGTACTTGTAAAATCCTGTTTATTCTGCTAAATGCTAGTAATACAAATAAAATGAAAAGAAAGATTGTACCTCGAGGAGCTTACAATGGGGAAGGGAGTTCAATGCAGAATATATATGGTAGAGAAAATCAAGAGTAAGTCCTGGAGAGAAATGAGATATGACTCACCTGTTTGCTATCTTTAAATGAAGATCCTAGTTGGTGAAGTCTTTAATGTGTGGTTAGCAGAGGAACTGAAAAAAAATTAATGCCTGAAGTAAGCAGGAAGAAGGCTTTGAAAATTAAGATCAGTTTAATTCCAAGGTCCAACCCTCTAAAGATAATTCAGTCAGAAATCCGAGTTATATCAAGACCCTGAGACTAAATTTTCTCTTTGCTGCTACCTTCCTTTGGGTCAGCCCATCATTGTAAAGACTTCACATACCAAGGCACTCTGCCATGAGGTGTCTTTTCACTTCCGCTTCCCCCATGCTACATGGTATCCTCTCCTAACTCCACTATGCTTCCTAACCCCACCTCTCCTTTTTACAGCTAACTAATTATTTTAGAGTGCCAAGATCCTTTCAGGATTTAGCTTGCCACCTAATGGCATGTTCTAACCTCATGAGATACTCCCTTTTTATTGGGTAATTGTGAGTTTAAGTGAGAAATTTGTCTTTCATCTGCTCTTTCACTCTATTTCATATTTACCATTCCCAGTGTCTATTATATCCCTTCATTTTGTCTGTAACCCATTCCCCTCAATAAATCTACCTTTTACCAAAGAGAATGGCATTGTGAATTCTTCCCATGACCGAATCCCAACTTGAGTGCCTGCCCTCATTTGTTGCCAAACCCCACGGCATAGATCAGATGAAGGTAGAATCATCCAATCAGATACTTGTAGTATGAGAATTCTAGGACTGGAATGACTTTCTAGGAAGAAAAGGTTTCCAGGTCATGGTAAAGAAAGTCTATAGAGTAAATCTTCAAGAGGAACAAGAGGAAATTGGGGTTCTTCTGATTGCTCTCTCAAGCTTATTAATGCCCTTTCTAAAATATAGCACCATTTAGATTGTTCAAACTAGAATGATGTTGCAGGTCCAACACCACACATCTAGTGAAATCACAGGGCTAGGATTGAAACCTAGGTCTTATGGTTCTATCCATGACTTTTTTTTTTAAACTATACAATATTGCCTCTTTGGATCCCAGAAATCTACTTCTTTTGACTTCATCTCTAGCAACCATAGTACATCTCTTCATCTTATGTACAAGGATTTTGTAAGAAATTTTGTCACCTACTTTGCTGAATTCTAGCTCTATATGTCCTCTGGAATTCTACAGTGTAGGAATCCTGGTTTTCAAGATAGGTGAAGGAATTTTTCTAGGATATTTAAGACAGATAGATGATGCAGTGGATAAAGTACTATACTTTTAGTCAGGAAAACCTTAGTTCAAATTTGACCTTAGACTCTTAGTAGTTGTAGGACCCTGGCACATTGCCTCAGTTCCCTTACAGAATAGTGATAATAATAATAATAGCACTGACATCGACATCTCTATGTTGTTGAGAGGATCAAATATCTGCAAAGCCTTTATCACGGTATCTAGCACATAGTAAGTACTGGATAAATGTTTGTTTCCTTTTTGTAGGACAATAATCTTAGATACACGCCCTTTCTAAAATATAGCACCATTTAGATTGTTCAAACTAGAATGATGTTGCAGGTCCAACACCACACATCTAGTGAAATCACAGGGCTAGGATTGAAACCTAGGTCTTATGGTTCTATCCATGACTTTTTTTTTTAAACTATACAATATTGCCTCTTTGGATCCCAGAAATCTACTTCTTTTGACTTCATCTCTAGCAACCATAGTACATCTCTTCATCTTATGTACAAGGATTTTGTAAGAAATTTTGTCACCTACTTTGCTGAATTCTAGCTCTATATGTCCTCTGGAATTCTACAGTGTAGGAATCCTGGTTTTCAAGATAGGTGAAGGAATTTTTCTAGGATATTTAAGACAGATAGATGATGCAGTGGATAAAGTACTATACTTTTAGTCAGGAAAACCTTAGTTCAAATTTGACCTTAGACTCTTAGTAGTTGTAGGACCCTGGCACATTGCCTCAGTTCCCTTACAGAATAGTGATAATAATAATAATAGCACTGACATCGACATCTCTATGTTGTTGAGAGGATCAAATATCTGCAAAGCCTTTATCACGGTATCTAGCACATAGTAAGTACTGGATAAATGTTTGTTTCCTTTTTGTAGGACAATAATCTTAGATACAACATTACCAACAAAGTTCCAAACTGTAACTTATCTATTAGTGAGTTACAATTCAACAGCAATGAGCAGCTTCATTTTAGAAGGTAGACTACAACTGGATATTAAGGGAGATGTGATAGAGAAATAAAAGAAAAGAAAGTAATAGAAAATGTTATTGAGAACTCATGCAAGCAACAGGCATTGGATGCAGAAGAAACAATTGGAGGATATGGTGCTTTTTCAGATCTTAGTGTTGAGCTACCTGTGAATCAAATTCACTTGATGAAATTTAATTTAAAATATTTGAACCAATATTTTAGTAATTGTGGCTACTATTCCTCCTTCTGAGCTTTGTCTTTTCCTATTTTAGGTATGGGGATTATATTTCCCTTTTTAAAAGAGTTAATAGAGTGCTTTCCCAATTTTACAGAATTATTGGATAGTTCTTTAACTTTAGATGTGTGGCATACTTAGACTTTGTTTTGAAGATGATCTTGGAGTTGCACTAAATAGAGTGAGAGACAGAGAAATAACTCCCCCTTTATAACTGTCAGGCCTTTCTACATTGAAACTGGCTCTATTTACTCCTGGAGACAAATTTGGGAAGAGGGGATTCTATATATAGATAACTATATCTATATTTAGGTTTTAAAAAAAAAAATGTCTCCATGGAAGATGTGAATGTACTCACTAGCATCTCATTAAAAAGACAAAAGTCAACCCCTTGATTAAGTCTCAGTAACTAGGGCTGGATTTAGTAACTGGTTGCTTCTGAGGTCCCAGAAAGTGACGCAAAATCAAATAATTCATCTTGGAGAAGTCTCGCTCCATCCCAGAATCTCTCTAGTCCCAGAAAGTGACTCAAAATCAAATAATTCAACTTGTCTCCCTCCACCCCAGAATTGGATCTCATCTTTTTATGAAAGAATCAATGGATATGTCCATGCTTTTTATGTGAAAGTGTTTTCAGAAGTCTCAAAAAATGCTTATGTCCTTCATTTAACTGATGAACTCCCCTGATCTCAGAATCTATTACTTGAGATGCTTGACACTATGTACGCAAGATAAGGTTAACATAGATGGAGAATAGTGGAAGTAAAATGGGTTGTGGTCCCTTTAAGAAACTGTATTTCCTATTGATCTGTGATTCCTTTCAGACTCCCAGCCCCTCTTGGTTGAGGCATATCCTCCCCAGACAAGTTGTCTTTCCAGGATGCCAGAGCCTTGGATTCAATGACAAATCCTGGTCAAAAAGCATCCCTTTGAATTCCAATAGGATATCTGGTCTTGTCCCAGCCCCCATTCTGACTTACTTGGGTTGCCCAGCCCCCACTGGTCCTGATCTGCTTGGGTCATCTCAAGCCCCCACTCAATAAAATAGCTTCCTATCAACGAAGGTCTTTTACAGATGGACCTTGGCAACTCCCTTTGCTTCCAGGACTTTCTGTCCCCTGAGAACTTCATTCTCAGTGGAAAACTCCATTTTCCATCGATCTGCCACTATAGAAGTCAGTCTTTTGATAAACTGATTTCTATCTAACAATAAATTTTCTAATATTTGGGAATGAGAGGATTCTTTAACTCCTAAAATCTGTGGCCGATTTAAAGGGAATTCTTAATAACTTTTACAGCCACTAATCTCTAGACCACCAGGAATCTAGACCATTCAATAGCATCAGTAGGGCAAAGAACTTCTTTTTTTCTGATTTAACTTTGATGCTTTAATGTTCTGGTTGATAATTAGTCTCAAGTTTAAAATTTTGGCTCATGTTCCAGAATAGGTCTAGGAAATCATTTTGGGACTCACTTCAACAACTAAGTTGATATCCTTGTATCACTTTATAGCAGGAAAGTTTTTTGAAATGATTTCTGCATTCTGTAGTACAGTCTTTGAGAGGCTTTTAAAAACAAAAACAAATTTTAAAATCCTGAGGTCAGGAAAACTAGCATACGCTATTTCTATAAATAGACCATTAGTTGTGACACTAGCCATAGTGGGGCCTTATGTCATAGCTGATCTACTCCATTTTATCCTTCTCTAATATTCTGTCAGCAATCAGAACAAGATATTGACCTTTTAATATTTAAACAAAGCATTTGTTTGCATAGCAAGGTCCTGCAGGGGGGCTATTAAATTGGTCAGTAATATGAGCTGATGCATTGCCTTTTTGTACAAATTTATTTTATGGAAAAGTTGCCTTGAGAAAACCTTTTGGTTTATTTTATTTTCTTGCACTGAGGGTGAGCAGAATATAAGAAATAAAGAAATATGTATCATTGTTGTGTGAATTGGCACATAAAGGAAAAGAAAAAAAATGTGTTATCAAGTATTTAAAAATAAGATTCAAAAATCATCTCTCAGCAACATGACATAAGGAGGCAAGCATTCCATAGATGAAATGTGCTCCCTTAAGCACAGCAGTGATTGGGTTGATTGGAAGGGGGGAGGGTCAGCATCGAGAGATTGGATTAAAAAATCATGAAGAAATTAAATAGGCCTGACTTTGATGTACTACTTTCAAACAGTCTCTTGTGTAAACTTCAGACAGAACAGATTTCATGTAGTGAGCCTTAGAAATAAATGTATGATTCAAATTCCATGTTCCATACTTTTCATCTACTTTCTATACTTTTTAAGGTTTTAATTTTAAAATATTTTTTAATGCAAATAGAATGCTGACTCATTTTCTCAATTGGTTCCTTTCTTCTAGGTAGCCCCAGGGTTACAGAGAGTCATTTTTGTTCCCAGTTAGGTTTCCTATGGATAGAGTAGTTCTTATAAAGGTGACCATTGTAAGCAAAGGAGGAAAGACTTGAAATTGTTTTCCCATATAATGACAGATTCTATTAACAAAATTAAATTGTAAGTTATTCTAAAGCATTCTTTTTTTGTTTATGAGAGAAAATGGATAGTTTTTTCTTTCTTCTTGTTAACTAAGGACTTAAATTTGTCTACCTAATGACTGGCATCCTAAAATGGTTCTAAAAAGGAGAAACAAGAGAGAGAATGAATGCATTGTATTGGTTTTACTCACAGCTGTTGTGCAGAACTAAGCAAAGCAGGTGTCCACAGAAAATAGGAAAAGAAAATGTTATCACTGCTCATAAGAACTTTCTCCATTGAGCCCTCTGGACTGTTTTTGGTACTCAAAAAGTTTTGATTTTTGTGCTACTTTGGCTCCTACTGGCAAATTAGGGAGCCTTCCCTGGAAACATATTGGCATTTTTGTCCATTGTATTAGCTATTTTGATCTTTTTCCTCCTCAAAAAGAAATAAGAGAATTTGGTACTGTACATACTGTGGAAAGAGAAAGGAGGGAACTTTTTTTTTTTCTCTCATCTTCAAGGACAAGTTTGTCAATTGTATAGCACAGCTTCATTTTTTTTTTTTAGCATAGCTTCATTTTAACATTTATGTGACTGCTATTCTATCCATTTACTTTGCTTTAGTCATTGTGTATATTATTTTCTTAGTCCTGCTTCCTTCACTTTGAATGTATTCATATATTTTTCCATGCTTCTCTGTATATTTAGCATTCAACATTTCTTACTCTGGCATCTATTAAGAATAATAATATTTCTCTTGCCTTTATCAACAGAAAAAAATTACCATAACAACATGAAAATCTCACATGTTCTTAAGTGGATATTATGCAAAAATATTCCTAGTTTAGGAAATGGAGGAAACAATAATATCATCAGAGACTGGTCAGTGAACCAGTCATTGAAAGACTTAGGGAAAGGATCCAAATAGATTGCCTCTCAATCTTAGACTTTGTCTCCAAATCAACCAGTTAATAAACATTTATTAAGCACCTACTATGTGTCAATTACTATGCTAAGCATTGAAAATAGAAAAAAAAGATAAAATACAAATTTTGTCCTTGAGGAGTTTTCAGTCTAAAGAGAAAGACAACATGCAAGTAGCCATGTTTTATACCAAAAAAAGTATATGTAGTATAAATAAGAAATAATCAACAGAGAGGAGTCTTTGGAATTAAGAAGAATTGGGAAAGGTTTACTGTGGAAGATAGGACTTTAGCTGGGATTTGAAGGAAACCAGGGAAACTGAGTGTTAGGTTCTTACTAAGTGCTAAGTCAGTACTTAACAATTCTCTAGTCCACACCTTTTGGATCCAGTGGGCATGGAATAACTCAGAGGCTTGTGGGAAAAATACTTCAACCAATGAACTTGCTCCTCTTAAACATGTAAGCTCCTCCCCAGAAGTTCAAAGAGGTAAAACTCCCCTTAAAGGTGGGAACCAAAAGGTGTGGACTAGAGAATTGTTAAGTACCAACTTAGTAAGAACCTAACAAATGAGGAACAGGAATGAAAAAGAATAGAAGAGAAGGAAGAGGAAGAAAAGGAAAAGGAGGGAAAAAAGGAAGAGAAAGATGGAGAAGAGGAGGAGAAGGAAGAACAGGAGAAGGAGATCATTCCAAGCTTGAGGGATAATCAAGTTTTTTTGCTAAGCAGTTTCCACATCACCAACACAGAGTGCTCCTATGACCTAACAGATAGAATTCTGGTCTTGGAGTCAAGAATATCTAATTGGAAATTCTCCCTCAAGTGTTAATAGGTTGTGTGACTCTGAACCCCAGTTTCTTCTTCTGTAAAATGAAGACAATAATGTCACCTACGTGATAGAGCTATTGTGAAAATCAACTGAAATCATGTATGTAAAAAGCACTTTGCACTCCTTAAAGCACTATATAAATGTTTGCTATGATTATCATTAACTGAGTGATGTAGACAATACTTCCTTGCCAACCTCCCCATTCTACATATTACTATCCTATTGTTTCAATGACTGCACATAGAGTACAATAATAGAGTAAGTGAAAGAGAAACAGGAAAAGAAATGTTTCAAGGATACAATGAAGAACAATTTAAAGGAATGGCACATCAAAATCTAAAGCAAGAAAATGATAGGAGCAAATAGGCCAATCTGATCTACAACATTCAGGAATAGTTTGTCTCAGTTGGAGGTTTTATATGCACATGTATATACAAACATATGTGTATATCTCTCATACTAACTCTGTGATAAAGACACAGGGACACAAGCAACCACAAATTTCCAAGCTGTGGTTTCTTTCACTATCTAAATAATAAACTTTATGCACAATTAATAGAGAAGGGACTTTCAATTCTTCACTGGCTTCTCCAGTCACAGACTTCTGCACAGAAAAGCACACTGTGAATAGCATTACTTTGGGTCACCAAAGAGTATATCAAGTGGGTGGACAGCTGAAGAGCTGAGTGTTTTGGCATTAGTTGTGATCAAACCTTAGGAGAATACTAGAGGCTTTGTTTATCACAGATTAGCTCCCAGAGAAAAAAGAAATTTTAAAATGTTAACTGCTTTATTTAAAGACAAATAGATCTGAATTGTGTGCTTTAGATCTGTCATGGCAGTAGAGAATGGGTGATAAGGCTGGAAAAGTTGGAAAGTTGGAACCAAGTCGGGAAGACTATAAAAGAATGCTTCTTTTCATTGCAACGCATGCAAAGATCTATTAAGCTAAATGGCCGTAATAAATTTATACCATTTAACAGGAGACAGTGAAGTAAAATTGAAAGAGAACTGTCTTCAGAATCAAATCCTACTCCTGACAATCTACATGGTTTTGAGCAATGGTCATTTTCATTTTCTGGGGTACTATTTCCTCATAAGAGGAAATCATATGATATGAACTCTCAGTCCTTCCAACTGGAAAGCTATGATGCCATGATTATATGATGCCTTCAGTTCATAACAAAGGCAGCTACTGGTCCAGTGGACAGAGTGCTAGCCCTGGAGTCAGGAAATCCTAAGTTCAATCTGGCCTCAGACACTGACCAGCTATGTGACCCTCAGCAAGTCACTTACATCTATTTTCCTCAGTTTCCTCAGTGAGTTTTAGGAGGAAATGCCCCAAGCCACTCATATATTTGCCAAGAAAAACCCAAATTGGGTCACAAAGAGTCAGAAGTGACTGAAATCTATGAACAAAAACAAAGATCCATTCTAGCTCTGGACTAGTGAGGCCATGATTATTGTCCAAAAAGCCTCAGAGTTAAAGGAATCTGTTTAAAAAGGCATCAGTAAAAGTTGGAAGAGGACACAAGGATTGGATCCCTATGAGACAAGAAAAATTCTGGTTCACAGAGCACTTTTTTCATTGATTAAACTGATTAGCTAAAAGATCAGTATTGAATAATGAACACAGATCTGCAATCTCAGCTGGGCAAGAAGAAAACAAACCCCTATCCTTGAGAAACATTTGCAGAATTCCCAAGACTTGCTGAAGGGGTCATAGGAGAATCAGCTTTGACTAATGACTGAAATGCATTGATTAACAGGATAAGGAAATCCGAATTGTACTCAGAATGTAAACAAGAAAATATTAAATTGTAGCTAATAGAACTAAATAATAACTATTCTGTAAGTGAGGTAGATGAGATTCAGCAAAAACAATCACTGTATCAGGGCCATTTTCTTAGAAAGATTCTACTGTATGGACCAGTGGGTCTCAACAATCTAAGTCAGTATTATTTCTGAACTTCCTTTTTGTGACTTTTTATCATCTCCTCATATTCAAGCAAGTTTTAATAAGATTAGCAAACAGGCAGTGGAGAGCAGATGTAAAAAAAGGCTGCAAAAAAAAAAAAAGTCTAAGAAAGACATACTTTCCTAGCAAAATAACACTCTGCCACTCCTTTGAAAAAAATCAAGAAGGATAATGAAATGACAGCTTATGATTTTTCTTAAATTTTCTTTTTATTGTAAACTTAACAGTTATCACCAAATACAAACATTCTGATATGCCAGGAATAAAAAAAAATACAAGACTATATTAGAAACTGTGAACTTCTGTTACATAAAATTTTAAGACTATACACATACATGTATGTGTATGCATATATATAATATACATGAGTGTATATATGTATATACATATGTGTGTGGATATATATTACTGGGACTTGCTTGAACCCTAGAACCAGCTCACAGGGTCCTATTGTTAGATTTTCAGTGTGACTATTTGCAACTTTGAAATCAGCAAATGCTACAAATCAGATTTTTATTCATTGTTTGGATGATAGTCTAGACTTAAGAAATTAAATGGAGAAAATGTGAATAACACATATAAAATTGCTTTTTTGGGGTGCTGAAAGATTAAACATTTACCAGTAAACTCCTGTGTATATATAATTTAACAAAGTGATTTTTTAAATTGTTTTTATCCTAGCTTGAATTAATGTGTAGTGATAGATGAGAAAAAGAAAGGAAGACATCAAGTTAGCTTAAACATGAAGCAATGTGGTATAGTGGAAAGAACATTAGCCAAGGATTTGCTTTCAGCCCAGGCTCCATCACAATTGTCTCTTAAACTGTGAACATTTCATATAACTTTTCTCCACCTCAGTTATCTCATCTGTAAAATGAGGGTTTTGCACTAAATGATTTCCCTACTTTCTTTCATTCTGACATTCTATGATTTTGTGAAAGATCTTAAGAGACAGCAAATTGAATGTCTTAGGAGCTGAGACCTCTATTCTAAACCTTGTACCGGCATAGTAGAAATAACTGCCATCTCCACCATCCAAGCAAAGGGTATAAAAGACTACTTTACTTTTAAGGATACAGTGATCAAATACAGGGCAAGGACGGCTGACACAAAATTGGATCCAATAACATCTATAGTTAGTGAATGGGTTTCATGTCTTTCTGGCTTGTTCCAATCATAGCAAGTAGCATGAATTTATGGTCTTACCAGATCAGTGAGGATGTGTCTCCTCACTGATCCTTTTATTCCCAAATACTGCGTTCTACATCAGTCTAGTAGTTGCTCAAGCAGTTGTCAAAACAGAATCTATATAACTTGAGGTATGTCTTCACTCTTTTTATTTTATGACTTCATTTTTCTGAATTTTCCCCTTTTCTATTTTAGTTTTTTTTTTTCCCCTGGACTTTTTCTCCCTTCCAATCTTGTTATCTGACTTTCAGCTCATTAATCTCTTTGCTCATCACTCTTGTGCTTCTTCATTCTATATCTATGTGTGTAGTATTGGGTCTTGATGTGGGGTTGCTGGAGGGCCTGTTGAAGACTCTCTACAGTGGAAAAATCACTACAATTCAAAAAAGATATCATTCCACAGAAGCAAAGAGAGAAAAACTACAGTGAGAACTGGAAGATATGTAAAAGCAAAAAAAAAAAAAAATCAAAGGAAAAATCTACAGTCACATAAGAAAATAATGTAAGACTTAGGAAAGTTAAAAAGCTTGCAGGCATACAACTATAAATAGCCTTTCCAGGTTCCCTGTGGTCTTCACAGTTCAAATTTTGAAAATATTTTGTTTTTAATTTCCATCTCCTTCCTTCCTCTCCCCAGTCCAAAGAAAAGAAATTATTTTTAAACTGGTAACCATATGAGGAGGGCAGGTAGAAATCTAAACTAGATTAAGTTGAAGAACACTGAAAAAAATGAATGTGTTCAAATTATCACAGCTTGATTATGTAGGAAGAAGAGCATTTAATAAATTGATAGCTTTTGAAACAGACTCTAGCTATTATTTCTGAGAATTTGTGGAGAACAAGAGAGATGTATCTAGTGATTGGAAAGTGGCAAAGGTTTTATACATTTTTTTTTCTGAAAATTGGAGTCGTTTTACCAAATATAGTCCTAGCTAGATCAAGCTTTCATAGTTCTGTGATCTAGCATAACCCTGAACTTTTTGTTCAGACCATCAGGTCTTCCACTGAGTATATAAGTTCAGTATTTGCTGTAGTTGGTGCAAAGGATATCTTCATCCATTTTTTTCTTGTTAGGCAGATAACTTCTTAACTGGATACTTGATAAATATGATAATTATGAATATTCCCACCAGTGATACTGATTGAAACCCAACCATGGCTGTTCATCCTCTGTGACTCTTTATCTATGACTTACTATGAGTTCTATGTTCTACTCTGATTATGCAGTGTATGTAAAGATCTTCCAGTCTTTTTTCTTGATCTCATAAAAGCACCATTACATATGTGGTATACCTTCTATTTTTCTAAATAGTAATTATATCAGTATTTGATCCTAGGCAAGTTTAGCCAAAATCTTTTGGGAATTTCAATTTACTTAACCACAAAAATGAAGGTTTTAACCCAACCAATATTTATTACATGTTAACTATGCTCTAGGCAAGATTATAAGTACTGGAATAGGAAAAGAGAGAAAAGACAATCCCTGCCCTCAAGGAGCTTACCGTCTAATGGTGGCAACTACATATAAACAAATACATTCAAAGCAAGCTATGCTAAGGATAAATAGTAAACAACAGAAGTAAGACACTAATATAAAGAAAGATTGTAGAAAGCTTCTTGAGGAAGGAAGAATTTTAGCTGAGACTTAAAAGAAGCAAGGAGACAATAATTGTAGTGGAGTTGGAAAGGTATTCTAGGGCTTTTAAGACAGCCAGAGAGAATGCTCAGGGCAGAGAGTGTCTTGTTTGTGAAACAGCTAGGCCAGTGTCACTGCCCCAAAGAGTATATATTGGGGAATGTCTAAGAAGACTGAACAGATAGGAAGATGTTTGTTTGTGGAAACACTTTGACTGCCAGACAGAGCATTTTATATTTCCTCCTTAATAGAAAACTCCTAGATTTTTAGGGGGAGGGAGAAGGTGATATGATCAGACTTCTCTTTTAGGAAAATTACTTCAGTACTAAAGTGGAGGATAGATTGGAGTGGACAGAGACTTGAAGCAAGAAGACTCATCAATAAGTTATTTTAATAATGCAGGTGTGAGGTGATGAAATCCCATACTAGAGTGTTGTAAACGTAAAAGTGAAATCAAAAGGCCTTGAAACAACCATAATATGGGATCATGGGGGGGGGGTCAACATTGAGGTATCCAGGCTGATTTAGATTGAGAACTTGATGGACTGGTTGGTGTTGCCTTCAATAGTAATAGAGCATATCAGAAGGCAGGGGGACTTTGGGGGAAATGTTGATAAATTCTTGTACGTGTTTAATCTATATCAGATTACTCATTGTCTAGGAGAGGAGGAAGGAAGGAGAGAGGAAAATGTGGAAAACCAGCTTTGCATTTATTTGAAAAAATTAATTAAAAAAGAAATTAACGTAGCATGTGTTGATTTACATTTGTATGAAACAGTAGCAAGAACAAAAACAATTAGAGATTCTCAAGTTAAGAAAAAGACCAAAAGAAATTTATTATGATCTCATGAGAAAGGGCAACTCCCAACAGCCAAGGTGTCAGTAGAAGAATGCAAAGCATAAACTATAAAACACAAGAATAAATAGACCAAAAGCCAGCCTCCCTGCCACCTGATCTTTTCTCCCTTTGTCTGGGGAGAGTCCAGACCTACACCCTAAATGTGAAAATCTATCCTAAAAACAAAAGAATAATGTAACAAACTCTTAATTGAAATTTCCCTAGAGAACAGCTATACAAGCACATATTCTTGGATGAGAGAATTGTTACTTTGAATTCCCAAAGCCAACTTCACCTTTAAAAGAAATAGTTAAATGCTCATTAAGAGGTGTTAGGAAACAGGAGGGGAATGGTCATCCAAGATAATGGATGCTTTTCCTGAATCTTTTCAGCTATAGTTCAACTTGCTATTGTAAAGTATCAAGACCATATTCCCATGAAAAATCTTCATTCAGTTTATCTGGTACACATTAATCTCCATAGATCTTTTTCTGGCTGCAGATATTTTTTATCCAAAGTGTATTGGGATTGCTTTGCATCACTAAAGCACTGAGAAGAACTAAGTCTGTCATAGTTGATCATCACACAATCTTACTGTTACTATGTACAATGTATTCCTGGTTCTACTTGTTTCACTCAGCATCAGTTCATGTAAATCTTTCCAGGCCTTTCTAAAATTAGCTTGTTTATCTTTTTTTTATAGAAAAATAATATTCCACTATCTTCATATACCACAACTTATTCAGCCATTCCCCAACTAATGGGCATCTACTCATTTCCCAATTCTTTGCTTCCACAAAAAGAGCTGCTACAAACATTTTTATACATGTGGGTCTTTTTACCTACTTTATGATTTCCTTGGGAAACTGACTCATACCTGGATTAAAGGGTATACACTGTTTGATAGCCCTTTGGCATAGTTCCAAATTGTTCTTCAGAATGATTGGATCATTTCACAATTCCACCAAAAAGGCATCAGTGCCCCAGTTTTACCATATCCCCTCCAACATTTATCATTATCTTTTCCTGTCATCTTAGCCAATCTGAGAGATATTCATGGTACCTCAGAGTTATTTTAATTTGAATTTCTCAAATCAATGGTGATATAGAACATTATTTCATATGGATTTCAATGGTTTTAATTTCATCTTCTGGAAATCATCTCTTCATATCCTTTGACCATTTATCATTTGGGGAATGACTTGTATTCTTATAAATTTGACATAGTTCTTTGTATATGATTGTAAGGAATTAAGAAGAGAGTGAGATTAAGTGGAGGCACCTATAATAGACTACCTCTTAGGGAGTTCAGCTACAAAGGGAAGATGGGACAGGATGTTAGTGGGGATAGAAGAATCAAGTGGAGGTTTTTTCAGATAGTGCAGATATGAGCATGTTTGTAGGCAGTAGGAAATGAGCCAGCAGAAAGGCAAAAATTGAAAATAAGTAAAAGAATGGGAAAGATAGAGGGAATAAATAACCTGTTGGAAGAGACAGGATAAAATGGGTAAGACTACTTAATAGTAAAATAGGGCAAAGGAGGAGGAAGTAACAGAAAACACTGTATCATAGAAGATAAAAGGAAGCCAATACAGGGTCTCATTTTTTTCTGTAAAATATGAGAAAAAGTTTTCAGCTGAGAGAGTAGGAGAAGAAGAAGCCATGAGAAGTTTGAGAAAGACTCAATGACTTCCAGGGCTTCCTCCAGCTCTAAATCTATAGTTCTTTGATTTTCCTATCATCATCATAATAATATATAGCATTTAAATGATGCTTAAAGATTTGCAAAGTACTCTACAGATATGTCATTTTATCCTCAAAACAACCCTTAGAAATACATGCTACAATTATCCGCATGTGACAAAGATGAAGACTGAGTTACAAGTTAAGTGGCTTGCCCCAAATCACACAACTAGTAAGTATATAAGGCAGAATTCAAACTCAGTTCATCCTGATTCCAAGTAGAGCACTCATTGATTCTTCTATCTGGCCTCTTAAGAGATACAAGATATGACTTTTTAAAAAATGCAATAGATAGTCCATATATGTGAAAAAGTATGAAGATAGAATTCTAACTAGGTTGCTCTTATGTCTGTGTGATTTTTCTCTCTATGAAAAGAGGACTTATCTAATAATATTCAAAGGATTCTCCAATCCTTCTCAGAACTGCCAAATAATCCTTATATTATCCATTTGTATATACCCTGTGTCCTACCCAAGTTGTCTTGATTGATTTTCTCTGTTTACAACATTTTCTCTCCCATCTCAGTATCTTTGCTTAGACCATCCTTTCCATTTGGAAAGCACACCTCCTCTTCTACTCCTCAGGATGTGAGCTCATTGAGACCAGTAGCTGAAACTCTGCATATAATAAATCTTTAATAAATGCTTTATTCATTGGAATCTCTAATTTCAGGGAGGATTGATCCCAAGCCAGACACAGCCCTTGTGCCCTTTATTTTCCAAGCTTAGCATGAGCATTCCTCCTTTTCCCCATTGGTGGTCCCTACAATGGGTCACTGAAATGCCATCCATGCTCACCCACCCCAAGTCCCAGGTAAGAAATAAGGAATCAGTACTCTCTTAATGCCTGTGAAACATTCATTTCTCACTGTCAAAATCCACAAAGGCCACATTAAAGCATGGGGAAGCCATGAGTCAAGGCAGTATAGCCATATCCCAGAAGAAGCTAGTCATCTATTGCCCTAATTCTTCCGTAGCACCTCCAAATGCCCCATGATATCCTGGTGTCAAGTGAGCCTTACAGGCTGGCAAGGTAGAGTCTAATTCAATTGCCATGTGTATACAAATTATTTTCTTAATTTCTTCTCTATTGAGAGGGAACAAGGAGCAATGAACTTAAAAGAGAATTTTATTGATTTAAATATAAAGATGGATTTAATTATCAGGTGTTTAAAATGGGTTATGTTAACTATGAAATCTCAATTCTGACATACTAAAAATTGGTAGGGAGTGTATGAATGCATGAAAAGCATTTGTTGTGCACAGATATGTGCTTAGCCCTATGCTAAGTGGAAAAAATACAAAAACAAAAAACAAATAATCCTTGCCCTAAAGGAACTGAGTTTAAATATTTTGGAATATGAGATAATCATCTGTTTTACAAAGATTAGATATAGAACTACCTGAAATTTATGACCTGGATCAGATGATCAGGACCTTCACTCCATCCATTTGATTTTCTGATTCTATTTGTTTTTCACTGCTATTTTATATCTTTGGGTGTGACACTTTGCCACAATTATCATCCCTCTGTGCAAGACAAAGGGTGACAGATTGGAGTGGGAAAATATCTTGGATGATCTTCTGTCAATCTACTCTTGAGAACGTTCTGGCAAGAATCCTTTCAACTGGCTCCTGCCTCATGCGTTAAAATACATTTCTTCTGAGGAGTCTGCATGGTTACAGAGTAGGATGTGTTTCCTCAGACTTGATCTTTACTCTCCATAAGACTCAGGAAAAGGCATGTGAAAAGTACCATCTGCTGTACGTGACTCTTCTTGCTCTAACACAGACCTTTGACAATATTAATAGCAGAGTGTGGTAGCAACTTCTCAGGAAATACAGCTACCCAGATATTGCTGATGGCCTCCTTTGCTAATTCTATCCATTACATGTCCAGAATAGTTTCTCAAGGCATTCTATCTTGTCCATTTTCAGATCATGGCAGATGATCTGAAAAATGGAGAGGGTTGAAGGGGCTCTTGTAAGCTTCTATTATTCTATGATGATTCTCTGGTCCAGTACTTGGGAAAGTTACTGATAATGTAAAAAGGACACTTGCAGACATCCCTATGTACTTACTTTATAGCCTATATGTAAACCTTTTCTACTCAAAGGTAAAATCTCAAAACTATACAACTTGTTCAGTCCATAACTACTTTACCAAAATTAAATATTGTGATTTACCTAAATTAATTAGTCAGTCAGGTTTTACACACATATACTATCCCCCTCAATCATTTTTCTCCATTTATTCTCTCATTTGTCTACTGGCATTTAGAAACTAATAAATGAGTACTGAGAAGGAATTTAATGAGGAACCTCCCCCATTCTTTATCCAATCATTTCTTTTTCTTTCTTTCTACAATTCATTTGTACCCTCTTGAATTTAGAGTCCTAATTGCTGAGTTACTCATTAAAAAAAGATGTACAACTCATTTCAATGGAGATACCACTGATGCTTCCTCAGACAAAAGTCCTATAAAATGTACATAATGGAATTTTGTTAGTAGACCTTTAAGAGGAACTTTAAAAAACAAACATGCTATATAGGAGAGCATACTAATGATCTGCTACTGAGAAGTCTGAGACAATAACACCCCAGAATGTGACAAGTGGGATAATGAGGGAAAGACTTGTTAACTGAGTTTCACTTTTAACAAAATTTCACTTTTTGCCTGTGTGTAATATGTCTTTTTAGCAACTAGACAGCATGTGTTGTGAGTCACTAGGTTGCAGGGATGTATATTAATATAGGGAGAAGATATTGATTTTCCTGACTGAACTATGGAAGGAAATGCTAAAGGAGAGGTCCATGAAAGAATTTATGAAGTGCAAAGGTAGGATCTCTGCATAACTAATGTCCTCTAAAGTGGAGGATAATTAATTGCCTCCAAATGCTTTATACAAAGAAGAATCCTTCTAAGTTTTACAGGTGTTTTCCTATTATTTACATTTTTTAAAAAAAATCAATAATTTTTAAAAGTTGTAATTAAATTTCTACCTAGAGGGGAAAAATCCTAAAACCATGTGAACACAAATCTACTCAAATCCATTAAATTCACTTTCCTTTTCTCAGAACAACTCTGTAGTTATTTACACATTGACAATTATGCTTGGTAAATATTGGCTGAGTATCCACTTCTTCTGTTTTCTCCTTGCTGCTTTATTGGACCTGCAAAACTATTATCTATAAAGCCAACCTCTACATAAAGTTTCTTCTTTTATATACCTAGACTGCCATTAATTAAAAAAAAATAAAGGCCTGTTCCTATAAGTGCTTACCTGGGTCTTCAAAATGAAAATATGCATTTCTTAGCTTCTACATAAGATGGCCCTAGGGAAAATGGAATCAAGGAGACTTGAATTAGAATAGCATCTTTATGACTCACTATATATGACCATGAGAAAGTCATAGCTTCTTTACGCCACAATTTCATCTATATAACGAAGAAAGCCAAAATAGAGAACATCAATGTGCTTCAAACCTCACAGCTATAATGCCAAACTCTCCATTGATGCTCTAGCTCAGAGGTGACAAACATATTACTCTTAATATTCTGAATATGGCCAAAACTATATTAAAATGTACCTAGAAAATGTTTAACAAAATAAATAAAAACAAAATATTGATGTTATTTTCTAAATAAATATGGAGATCCTCATGTTGTTTAGTTATTCTTCAGTAATGTCTCTTTGTAACCCTTTTTGGCATTTTCTTGGCAAGGATACTAGTTTACTTCTATTCACTTCTCTAGCTTATTTTACAAATGGGGAAACTAAGACAAATTCGATTAAGTGGCTTATCTAGAGTTAAACAGAAAATAAATATCTGAGACTGAATTTGAAATCACAAAAATGAGTCTTTCTGACTCTAGGACCAGTACTCTATCCACTGCCCCACCTAACTTCCATGTGCAGTTTAGCAGCCCCCATTTCTATTGGAATTTGATACCACTACTCTACTTATGATAACATTCTTTACAATCACTTCTCTAAATTACAACTTGTCACACTTGTGTACAATACTGGGGTTGGCCTGTCTTTTTTCTTTAATTCAGAACCTCCTTAAGAATTTCTGCTACCTGAAATCTTTACACCTCATTGACTCATCTATTTTTCAAATTTCATCTGAGAAGAAAATCTCACACCTGTTAATCATACTTTCTCCTTCTGCTATTATTTAATATTTAATTTGGCAGATGTACTTGACTCCAAAGTTATTAGTGCAATATTTAGTTAAAAACTGTGATGTAGTCTGGTTGTCACATATAACTTTTCTTTGCATACAAAAATAAGGTAGGATTACTAGTCATTCATTCAATAAGTTCTTATTAAACATATCTTATGTGCCAGACACAAAGGGATACAAAGAAAAGCAAAAGCCAGGGACTGCCCCTCAGGAGTTTACTCTTAAACATGGGAGACAACATAAAACTATCTGTACAAAGAAGCTCTGTACAAGGTCAATAGGAAATAATCTACAGAAAGAAGGTATTGGAATTAAGAAGCATCAGCAAAGCCTTTCCACAGAAGGTGGGATTTTAGTTGCAATTTGAAGGAAGTTAGGGAAGCCAGGAGATGGAAATGAGAAAGAATATTATTCCAGGCATCAGGGACTGCCAGAGGAAATGGTTGGAGCTGACAGATGAAGTGTCTTGTTCATAGAACACCCAGGAATTTAGTCTCACTGGATCAAGAGTATGTGGGAGGACATAAAGGTATAACAAGATGGAAAAGGTGGGAGGAAAAGTGGTGACTTAAAGGGCTTTGAAAGCTAAATAGAGAATTTTCTATTTAATTCCAAAGTGATAGTCAGTGGAATTTATTGAGTATGAGGTTGACATGGGCTGACAATAAGATTGCCCTTTATTTCATAATATAGTTAATATATAGGTAGTATTTCAAACGTGGTACTAAATATATTATAGCAAAAGAAAAATGGAGTAATGGAAAACAGCCTAATACCACAATTATGAATAGGCAAGAGACATACAGTATTAAAAGTCTTGAGTTTAGTAGTTAGAAATTTATTCAACAAAACTTTCAAAAATTAAGTTATATAGAGGAAAGCAAAAAGAAATGAAAGAAAAATCACTTAGTCAAACAATAGAATATATGCAATTGTCTTGACAAGATAAAAAAATGATATAATGATATGCCATATGCTCTTTGAGAATGATGACTTTTTCTTTTTAAAGTCAGATTTCAAGTGGCTTGCATAGTAGACTCTCCATATTTGTTAAATTCAATTAGAGAAGAATCTAAAGTTGGAAAAAGGTAAAGATATGGTTTCAGAATTATATTCTCTAAATAGGAAAGGAACTCCAAAGCAATCTAATCCTAACTTGTCATCATGCATTTAGGTGCCATTTTATATTGAAGCTAGGTGCCGATTCATTTTGCTGTCTCTGAGGTCACTTCTAATCCAGGAAATAAAATGAATCGAAGGCAAAAATATGAATTGCTTATTGTAATTATCAATATACAGGAAGTCTATCCAAATTCAATATATAGGGTAAATGATCACAAGAGCTAGAGATAAGTGAAGAATAACTAATTCTATGGCAATCACCCAGAATATTATGCACTATCAGTACAATGAATAGGAAAGAATTCCAAGGATCTCCCACAGAAGAGATGGTTCCCTATGTATGTGAGATATTTTTGTTTAAGGAATTGAATAAAGGCTTAATCTAGAGAAATAATTCTAGAATCAAAACCAGAAGATCTAAGTTTAAATCTCATCTTTGCCACTTGTTCTCCATATGATATTGGGCAAATCAGGTTCTTTGAGTCTGTCTTTGCTCACCAGTAAAATGACGGAGTTGAACTGCTGGTGTCCATTCCAGCTCTAAATCTAGAATCCTGTTATCTGAATATTTCTATGAAAAATGAAAATTCAGTCACTCCTCCAGATGTTTTAATGTATAAGAGACCAATGTGTAGATATCTGGGATCATTTCATTTTTATTCTTCTTTCTAGACCACTGACATTGTGGGCAGACAAAAGAAATAATCATTGAGTAGTAGTTGAGCAATGAAATGAAGCAAAACTTAGGAGTAATTTGAATGGGAAAGAAATACTAGGAATAGCTTTTCTAGAAGTTAACTTTTCCTTTAAACACACACACATACATACATGCACATGCACACACACACACACCTTTGAGGAGTGACATTTTGACAAGTAAATAGTCACTGATCATCAATGTTTCATTAAAATCTGTTAGAAAAGGTGCTATCTTTTCTAAGGGCAGAATTCACTTTGGTTATAAAAGCCTGAAAGGGCAGTCCTTTCCCTGTTGCAATGAACCTCAGAGCTTGACTTAAAAGACCAGAAAGAGTCATGGGGGAGTAGACTAACAATCCTGTGCATATTTATGGACTTGTTGTGCATGTGGTAAGTACTCTCCTGACAGCTAATGCTAAACCTAATCAATCATCACTTAAATACATCATAGTGTATATTCACCTCACTCCTTCATTAGCATTCATTAGCAATTAATCAACACAGCAGGAATCTCTAGAAAGTTCAACAATCCATAAGGTACATTTACATTAAAGATGAGCCAACAGGAGGAGAGATGAAAAAGAAACAGAAGAGGAACAGTGTCAAGTCTGTAGGAGAATCTAAATCTCAGGCTTGATTTGGGCCTTTAAAAATGGGGGTTGGGAATGGGGAAATCAATCGAATTTGGTTATTCAGGCTAAGACTTAAACTTTTGATTAACAAGCAGCAGTCCGCCTTGCTCTATTACAGTTGTCAGAGACAGATTTATGCTCCCGCCAGCCTGCTGAGTACATTTGTTCCACTTCAAGTAAGTCTTATGTATTGTCATTATATCTTCAAAAGAAACGAAAAGACATTGCATCCAATTTATTGCAATTGTGGGCAATAGCTTAATTCAGTCCTTAACTGTGTTCTGCCTGGAGTTGAGGGTTATAATGGAAGACTATTTCCCTGCAGGATGAAAAGGAGCCCTGCTGTGGAATATAATACACCAAACCCATGCTTGAGAGCTTTATTGTGCCCACGGAAGTGTCTCTCTTTCAAAATGAGAGTAATAAGAAGGCTGTGCTGTCTAGTGGTCAGAACACAGGCGTAGGTGTCAGGAATCTCAGTTCCTTTTCTTTGTATGGGATTGCTGAATCACCCCAGGCCTTGGGTAAAACATTTAGCATTTCTAGCTTCAGTTTTCATAGCTGCAAAATGTAGAGGGAGATGCTGAAGGGGGAGAAGCCCAAGGAGAAGCCCACCTCTGGTGGGAAGTAGATCTATATGGCGACACTTACAAGTTGCACCTTCTATAGATCAGCAAAGGCATCAGGTTAAATCTGATTTGTTCTATATTTCTAGATCATTGTATTCACTTGAAAAGAATTTGCATCTATTTGGGCAGTCTCAAAAAAAAAAAAAAGTAGGAAAAAGCTTCTAGGTACATGCAGTCTCCCTATAACTTTTGACTTTTTCTTTTTAAACAACAGAGAACTCATTTTCCAGAGCAGCAATGATAAAATGCCAACTTTAGTCAATATCAATGATATCCACTAAGGATTGGAAATATAAACCAAAATGGATGCTATGTAAAATTTTGGTTATGTTTCACTCAATTGACCACTATCCATATGAAAAAATATAGGATCATACCTGTACAAATTAATTGAAATCATTTATTAAGTTTATTTTGTTAAACATTCATTTATGTTTTTATATATTTATATTTATTAAATCTAAGTTATATGTACCAAGAACTATGGTTAAATGGGGGATAAAATGCTAAAATGAGATAGCCCCTTCCCTCAAAAAATTTATATTCTAACATGAGAAATAATACGTAGGGAAGAAATGGCCAGTTAGGTGAATGAGAAAGAAGGGAACTCAGATATAATAATCTAATCCAATTCTCTTATTTTGTGAATTATGAAACAGAGGCCCAGGAATTTTTCATAACTTATTTAAGGTCAGTTAGGAAGAAAAAATTAGAGGTGCGATTTGAATGGATTCTTTATCTTCAGAGGCAAGGAAAAGATTTTTCCCTGCTTCACAATATTAGTATTCATAAACATCTTGCAAGGTAGTTACAATGGATGTTGTCTGTCCCTATTTTACATACTGACAAACTGAGATTCAGAGAGTTGGGTGGTGAGTCAAATATTTGGCAAATATTCCAAGATAGGATTTGAACTCAGGTCTCTTAACTTTAAGTCCAGAACTTTCCACTACCCTATTCAAAATATTGATAGTATTTTTTTAATACAATGGAATATCTTCTTTTGATCACATCCTGCATCACAGTTGCCCCCCCTTGCCACATGTCTACCTACTGACCCAACACCCAAGTGTAGAAAACTTTGATTTAATCCAGATTCCCTGAAACCATAAATTTATCACAGCATGAGTAGGAGCGGGGTAGGGTGGAGAGAGACACTGAATTTCTACCAACCGCATTGCTTTATTTTTGTTGTGCTAAATAGCTATAAAAAGCTTTCTATAATATATGCAACAGCAAACAGAGTGATGGTTGTTTTTGTTTTTGCTTTTATTTTATAGGAAAGGGTTTTTAGCCAAATATATTAAGATTTAGTGGTATTTCCCTTTGTTATTTGAAACAACTTAGAAACTCAAAACCCATTCTTACCAGTCCTCTGGGTTCAGGAATAGTTACTTCCCATCTTTGCAGACCAATTCCTACTTTAACTACTTTTTACTGACCTCTCCTCTTAAATTTGACTGCCTTTGGCTTCAATTGTAATAATGATGATAATAACTATCATTCACATAGTATTTTAGGGTTTGCAAAACACTTGACAAACTTCATTTCATCCTCACAAAAATCCCAAAATGCATAAATTATTCTATTCCCATTTTGCAGAATGGAAAACTGAGGCAAACAGTAGTTAAGTGATATGCTCATTGTAACCACACAGCTAGTAAGTATTTTATAGTATAAGACAGAATTTGAATACTAGCTTTTTTGACTCTAGGGCTGGCACATTATCCACTGTGCCATGTAGTTACTTTGTAAAAGAGAATTTAATAGTATATTCATCTAGGTAGTACACACACACACACACACACACACACACACACACACACACCTTCTAATTTTTGAATGATTATTTTGATTTACATACCAAATTCATTTATAGACTGAATTTCAGATACTAGTTGGAAGATCAGGGTAAAGGACTTATGCTCATCTTGTTCTCATGAAAAAGTGCTTAAGAAGTCCCTGTTTTATCCAAAGCAGTCCACTACACATTACAAAACAATGCTGACTGGATTTTGAACTGGATTAGCTGATAAAAGCATTAAACTAGAGACATGTTAAGGGATCATCAGGCCACTGAAGACTCTACTTAAGTCAAGTACTCATCATCAGAGCACCCTAACTGCCATTGTCTGCAGTGACTGACAGGTTCCCATCAGAAGGCATCAAGCCATCATGCATTTTTAAATACCCCAAATGATCTTAATGGAGAATTTAAAACAATTTGGGAATTCAATATTAGAGAAATGCATTCAAATGCAAGATCAGACAAACATATTAGCCAATACTGAAAGTATTAATGGATCTTATAACTGGATCCATCCAGCCTGAAGATAATATATAAGGCCTTCTGGACATGAGTTGGGGGGGGTGGGAAGACTTATTCAGGAAATAGGGATACATATGAACTATGATAGGTAGGAGATCAAGGTCAGCACTAGCATATGTGCAGAAAAAGAAAGTTGGTGATTTTTTTTTTTTCATTTTCAGACAGACATGCATTATACTATCTTCCAGTCAATCAATCAGATAAGTGATGATATGCTATCTCAGAATCATAGAACTAAAAAGACATTATGGACATTAAGAATGGTCCTCTTACTTCAAGGTGGAAAATCTAAAGTCACCAATATAGATATGTTTTTTCTCCTTTTTAAGAGGCACCAAGGAAAGAGAGTGCTTCATTTAAGTCTCAATTAAAGTAATGCATAATGTAGAAATCCTTCCCAAACTTAATGCCGTACCTTAATTTATTCTGTATACTTATGTGTGTATGCAATATATATATATATAAATACATATATATGCATATAAATATACATAATATATTATATGTGTTTGGTGTGTGTACATGTGTATCATATGTATACATATGTGTGTAGGGATAAGTTGAAGAAAGGCTTTTAATATATGTATATATACTATATGCATGATAAATTGGAGGCATATATAGATATAGATATAGATATAGATATAGATATAGATATAGATATAGATATAGATATACATGTGTGTTTAGGAATTTATACCGTTTACACATACATGCTTACATGTCATTTCCCAGTCAGACATTAAGCTCTCTGAGGGACTGATTTTGTCCTTTTTCATATCCTCAATGCCTAACATAATGCTGACTCACACAGTAGGTGTTTAAATGCTTGTTGATTTGATTTCACTTGATTGTCAATTCATAGAATGCTCAGAAAATGCATAGGAAGAGGATCAGGTTACACCTAAGAAAGATGTCTTCTTCATAAGAGGGTTGTAGAATATTTTAATAAATTGCCAAAGAAGGTCACAAAATACTGTTTAAAGTAAGGTTTTAAACATTAGATATTGTAGCTTCTCATCTTTTTAGCTTAAGGAGAAGGCTAAATAAATTGCCAATATACTCTTTGTCTACATGTTTTATTTTGCAAAATGTCATTGTATTAAGTAGAAGGTAAATACAAAACATGACCAGGAAGGAACTATGACATCAAAATCAGGGAAAATCTACCTCAGAAGTTTTCAGGACAGGAAGAGATCTTAGAAGTCACCTCGTCCAACCTTCAAATTTTAAAATGAGGTATAAAGATGTTAAATAGGTTACATGTGGTTATATAGGCAATGTCATGTTGCCAAGGTTTGAATAAGAGTTCCCTAATTCAAAGCTTTGCAAATATTCTAACTCTAATATATGAATTAAAAAGAATACTTATTTTGAACTCAGGTCACCTAGATTTGAATTATTGACTACAGAATCAAAAGACCAAGATTCAAATGCTACTTTTGATATTTACTGCCAATATGACATTGGATACAGGTGATTTCATTGAGACTACAAAGAATATATTAAAAAACACAGCATTTTGTATATAACATTTTGTCATCTTGTTTTACAAAGTTTATGATGAACATAAACAAAATGATCACCATTAAAATAATTACCACTTATGTACCAACCTCTTTTGCAAAAGATAAAGAACTGAACAAATTCCCTGAAGTTAAGATCCTCCACACTTAATGAATCTATCTCTCAATAGCTTTTGATCTCAATGCAAAGGTGAATCCCAAGAAGGGTGACAAAATGTGCACTTGAAAATATGGACAAATTGCAAGAAATTAAAGAGAATAGATATTTGTAATCTAATCAAAACACTAAAGCCTTGTATGTCATTCATTCCTTCTTCCAAAAGCATGTTGGAAAGCACTAGATTTGGTGACCACAAATAAAAATTAAGAAAGAAGAACAATTTTATGAAAGATTTTGTTTATTAACTGTGTGACCTTAGGCAAGCAATCTGATCTTCATGTAGCTCATTTTCATCCCTTGTAAAATGAGCGGATTAGATTTGAGGTGTTCTATGAACACAGCAAAACTTCAGTAGCTCAAAGGAAACATGAGATATGCAAATTTAGAGACATAGTGATTTCAAATGTTCATATGGCCTTTTTGTGGCCAACTTATGATAGAGTCTTGCAAGCTTGCATTGGTCTGATCAGCCACAGTCAGACACACTGTACCTTGGTCCCAATATAGGGATGTCATTTTTATCTTCTCTGAGCATGTAGGAGAACAGCAATCATCCATCATCTTTTTTCTAATGGAGCAAAATCAAAAAAATCCAAAGAAAAGATAAAACTGAGAAGAGAATTTATGCAATTTCAATAATTTCAGCCCTTCTATTTAAAAGTAAACATAAGCACTAAAAAATAAAAATGGAAAGAAGCAAAGATGTGGACTTTGATTATCATCATTTGCTACCAATTTTTATCTATTTTATTATTATTTGTTGTTCAGTTGTTTCTCAATTATGCATGACTCCTCATGATTCCATTTGTGGTTTTCTTGGCAAAGATACTAGAGTCATTTGCAATCCTTTTCCAGCTCATTTATAGATAATGAACTGAGGCAAACAGGGTTAAATGACTTGCTCAAGATCACAAAGCTGATAAATGTCTGAGGTCATACTTGAACTTCAGAGCTTGAGTCTTCCTGACTCCTTATTTAGCACTGTATCCATTGCATGACCTAGATGCCTATTTAATTTATGGAAATCACAGTAATGAGGGAGCAAATTAACTAAAAAATAAACAAAAACCCCACATTAATTAGCAAATATTTGATCTTTCCAAGTATAAAGACAATGTTAATATAAATTATCAGTTTATAATACAAATTCACTCATAATGAAGGAAGATAGTATGTACCTCAATACAAAATAAATACCTTAAGTATAAGGCTTGTTTTTATTTTTGTCTTTGTATCTCTAGAACCTCACACACACACACACACACACACATATATATATATATATATATATATATATATATATATATATATATATATATATCATAACAGATAATGGGTACTTTAAAGTATTGCATTTACTTTAATAGAGCTAAAAATTATCAGTACCATTACTTTCACAAACTAGCAAAAAGAATAATAGACAATAATAAGTCCACAGAAGCCTTAGCATTAACATCAAACTAATCCAAAAATAAAATGAAAAATGATTCATTTGGGTTTCTTGAAGGATTGATTTTCAACAGTAATGACAGTGGAATCATCACATTTGGATTTGACTGTCTTAGCCTTTGAGTCAATCGACAATCATATATGATGTGCCAGATAGTATAAGAAAGCAGGAAAGCTCTTAAGATGATAAAATGGGGAATGGTGACTACACCGAATCAAATATGTATAGAGGAAATCTCTGCTAGTGGTGACAGTTTTGAAAACATTAAGGGATCTTTTTTACAAGCTATCTCAAGGAGAAGATGATATCAAAAGAATGAAGTTAATATTGAAATAACAAGCAGCAAAAAAAATTATAACTAAGATAATATCAATTGCTGACCCCATATCTATTATTTTTACAAAATTATTATAAAATAATATATATAATGATAATATTCTTGATGAAAATATAACAAGGGAACAGGTTTTTCAGAATTTTTTTGCATCTTTAAGTCACACCATAAAGATCTGCCTAAGATTTAAAATTGATACCTTTGTTGTTTTGTTCATTGCCAAAACCATTGACAAGTGTCGAAGTAAACAATAGTGAATTACTGGTAAATGGTAAGAATATCTATGACTGGCTTATGGTAGCTAAAGAAATATCTTTATAAAATTAACAAAATAAATGAATGGATGAATGAGATTCTTCTATTTTTAATTTTTATACAAAATTAATCCATAAAGATTTAGATTCTTTTATATTGATATCATACAAAATTTCTTGATACATAAAACCACATTAACATGTATAATTGATGTCATATTGTTTGCTTTTTTAATGGATGGGAGAAGAACTGAAAGGAGGGAGAGAATTGAGAACTCAGAATTTTTAAAAATGAATATTAAATAAAGTATACTTATTTTTTAAAAGAATTAAAACTGCAGCAATAACACTCAATAACCCTATGATTTTGAATATAAAGCAAAACATATAACAGAGAAATGTGTGTCCATCAAAGGTATTTACCCCAATAGTAGATGATTTCTTATATTCCAAATAAAGAAAGATTCCCTAGAGAAGTCTTCCACATTGATTGTTTTTGTGGATAATATTATGCTGATTACATCAATTCCTCAAACACCTCCTCAGTGAGATTTTAGGGTTGCACAAAAGAAACTAACAAATCTAGGTTTATTTATTTTTACTTAGTTTTTGATTTCATTGATATATGGTGAAGAACTTCCTCATCAATAGAGGCTGTTAGAGGTTTGAAGGGTTGACTAAGGAACAGATAGGTTAAATGATATACCAGGCTGATACACAGTATCAGGTCTTTCTAAATCTAAAGTTAGCTCTCTATCTACTATGCCACCTTCATTTTCAGTAATCCAATTATATCTATCTATCTATCTATCTATCTATCTATTTATCTATCTATCTATCTGGAATTTCTGTCTCCAGATAATGGCAGCTAAATGGCCAATCCATTGCATTAGTGCAGACTTACCTGTCTTTAAAATAGGCACAGCAGATATATAATTATTTGGGTCTAAGTTTGAGGAGACTAAAAATAGTAGGTTAGGTTTCATTTTATTGATATATTTGTTATTGCATAACTATGAACCATTCCAATTAATTTACCAAAAATAAGGAGTAGGAGAAAAAAAGTTCAGAAAAAACACATATTGCAAGAAATCTGATGCACCATGCAACCTTTCATTAAAACTGTCTTTTATTTTTCTTTCCATTTACATTGTTGTAGAAATTGTGTGTATTGTTTTTCAAACTCTGCTTACTCCATTTAACATCAATTCTTATCAGTTTTCATACTTCTATACTATAATAATAGCCCAATACATTCATATACCTCAGTTTTAAAATTTCTTAATGAAAAGTCATCTAATTTATTTCTGGGCCTTTGCTACCACAAAAAGTGTGACTATAAATTGTTTAATGTATTAGAAACTTTCTTTATGAAATTAATCTACGTGGAGTTTATGCCAAATAATGGAATCTCTGAGTAGAATGTATGAACATTTTATCCAGTTTCTTAACATAATTATAAATTACTTTTCCAGAAGGACTGGACTAATTTATAGCTCCACCAGCAGTGCATTAGAATATCTACAATTCAACCAAAATTAACTATTCTGATCTTTTATCATCTTTGACAGCTTGTAGGTATGAAGTAAAACCTCAGAATTGTCCTTTATTTTATATTCTTATATTTTTAGATTTGGAACATTTTTATGTAGCTGTTTATAGATTGCAATTTGTCTTTCAAAAACTATGCATACTCCAAATTGACCTCTTATGAATTGGGAATGAAATTCAACCTTATATTTTTCTGTTAGTTGTCTTTACGTCTTAGATATTAGACTTTTAGAAGATGTATTTAATTCAAAGATTATTTTTCCCAGGTGACAATAACCTTTCTCATATTAGCATCAGTTATTATGTCTGTGTTAAAGTTATATAATTTCATGACACCAAAATTACTAATTCATTTTTTTGCATTTGCTGCTATCTCCATGTTTAATTAAGAATTCTCTCCTATACTCATAGCTGTGATAGATCTTTGATATGATTTTCTTCTAAGTTTTATGATGTGATCATTAACATTGAGTCCATGTAACAATTTTGAATTTATAGTAGTATATGGCATAATATGCATCTAAGTGGCATAGTGAATAGAGTCAAGATTTGAATTAAAATGAGGCCTCACACACATTAATTATATAACCCAGGGAAAGTCACTGACCCCCCCCCCATTTGCCTCAGTTTCTTCATTTGTAAAAGAAACTGCAAAAGGAAATGAAAGATCACTTTTTAATTTCTTTGCCAAGAAAACCCCCAAAAAGATCACAAAGAGTCTCACATGACTGATTAAACAGCAACATGGCATAATATCTTAGTTTAAACTTACTGTTTGTCAGATTCTTTTTATGTTCTACCATTCTTTTGAAATAGGGAATTCTTACCTGGGCAATTTATATTTTCAGGTTTATCAAACACTGGATTATTGAATTAAATTATATTTAATTATTCCTTGCCTATTCTGCTAACATATTTTTAACCACAACCAGATTAGATTCCACTTTATCATATAGTTTGACATATGAAATTGATATTTTCTTTTTATCCCTACTTTTTTATTATCAGATAATGAAAAAAGATCTTTAAATCCCTCAGGCTATATAGTACGTCATGTTCTGAGGACCCAACTCATCTTTTCAAGTGGGAATTGAGATAATTTCAGATCATGTGTTACGATTATATCGATGTTTTCCTGGCAATGCTGTGTGATTTTGAATCTTGAAATCATTGAGGAATCAAAATTGTGTTTGATTCAAAAGGTAATGAAAAGGTCATGGTATGTGAAGTAACTTTTAACAAACTTCTAAAACAACAGAAAAGATATAAGGGTTTTTATCCAGTCAAAGTAAAAAATAATAGATGAGTAACATGAATAGTTCCTGTCACCAATATATTATAAATATAAAAAAAAAAACCTGAGAGAAAAACCTTCATACAGAACTTTGGGTAGCCTGTATGGAGAAGGTATGGGAGAACATAAGTGAGAGTTCAGAGGATGGAAAAAATTATATGCCTAAATTATAATTTGCATCAATGAAGAAAATACTTGCATTTGTGACATAATAACATTAAAATATTAACCTTCTACAACCTCTATTATCAATTCTGTCATTTCTCCCATTCTTAAAGTGATCATGGAGCTAGAAGTAACCTCAGAAGACATCCAGCTCACTACTTGTCCTCATTTTATCAAGAATAAAACTGAGCCTCACTAAGAATTAGTCATTTGCTCAAGACCACACAGCTGCCAAAGGTGGAATCTGAACTTATATCCTCTGATCCAGAGTTAGTCCTTTTTCCACTATGCCATGCTCCTTTCATCTTCAACATTTTCTACCATCTGCTGAATTCTCTGCTAATACTTCAAACTCAAATGTCTATTCCCTCTCAAATCATCTCTGTCTTTTGACTTATTTCTATCAGTGGTACTGTTTTCTTCACAATATAGTCTTCTCTATCCCTTAACTTCCCATTTCAAACCAACTTGACAATTCCTATAGCTTCTGTCCCTGTATCAATTATCTATAAAGTGAAATCAAAGGTGTATTTGTTCATTCATTCATTTAGCTAGTTCACTGAATTGAATTGGACTGCTGATCTTTTAAAATTACTGTTGATCCATGACTAGATCTGAGGGATCTGATAAAATTGAGGATTTCTATGAGCTAGACCATGTTTCCATAGCTATTTAATTAAGCATAAAAATCAAAGACGTCATATCATTTACATCTGGCTTGGATGAGGATGCTCAGAGAAGCAATATAGATTAAAACCCAGAAAATCCCTGACAAATAGAATGCCTTACTTATCATTTAGACCAATGGTTATAAGAATTTGATTGGTATGTACTCTATTTTCTTAGGATAATAAACTACATGAATCAAATGTCCTACTTTGTGGAACTATTTTCCATAGTAAATGGAAAGAATGGCAGTTCTTTTAATGAGACGCTAATGAAGGATATATTATGATACTGTGCAAGAAACAACAATATAGATGTTACTGTATTAGAAACATTAATATTATGAGAGGCCACCCACAGACCACATGGAGGTCTGCTCACCATACTTTGGAAAAAAAACTTCTCAAGAACAGAAAATCTGTTAACCAAGTGTTTTATTCATCAAAGAACATCTGTAGCAAGTAAAAAAATTAATCCAGACTTTTCTCTTTTTTCTAAGAGGCATGTGAACCATCACAGTCAATGCTTAGGGATGGCAGAAGGTTAAGTCAAACAAGAGACCAGAAACAAGTCCAGGAAGACCCACAGATTTGGAGGAACATGAGAGATTTGACAATGGGAACAAGATTAGGCTATGGTGATTCTATTAATGATCATTCAATCACATGAATCTATATGGAGAAAGAATATTCAAATGGAACACTGCTTAGCAAAAGGTCTTAGTCTGAGTCTGAAATCCAAGGCTCACCTATGTGAAAGGAAAAAGACAACTATAGAGTGTCAAAATTGTGGTCAGAGAGTTGAAATTAATGAAGACCCTATAGCTGACAAGGAACATGCTATCACAAATAGGTAGGATCTCAGGGAAAGTTCTTAGTTCCTGGTTAGTTCAGGAAGTGGGACGGGAACTTAGTATCAGTCAGAAAATTAAATCACCAAATGGTCTGTGGTCCTAGAAGTCTCTGACTTCCTGGGAAACAAAAACCTCTGTTACATGGTAGATGGGAGAAAAGAGGGGTGTTAAAAAAATACCTAGATTATGAGAAGCTAAGGTCTAAATTTGGAGCAGTGGAATCAGCAAGGCCTAATAAATTTTAAACGACTTACTAGAAACTCTAGCCTCGGCAATAAGAGCCGAGAAAGAGATTCAAGGAATTAGAGTAGGAAATGAGGAAATCAAATTATCACTCTTTGCAGATGACATGATGGTATACTTAGAGAACCCCAAAGACTCTGCTAAAAAGCTATTAGAAATAATTCAGAATTTTAGCAAAGTTGCAGGATACAAAATAAATCCACATAAATACTCAGCATTTTTATACATTACCAACACAATCCAACAGCAAGAGATACAAAGAGAAATTCCATTCAAAATAAACGTTCGATAGTATAAAATATTTGGGAATATATCTACCAAAGGAGAGTCAGGAATTATATGAGCAAAATTACAAAACACTTGCCACAAAAATAAAGTCAGGTTTAAATAATTGGAAAGACATTCAGTGCTCTTGGATAGGCCGAGCAAATATAATTAAGATGACAATACTCCCTAAACTAATCTATTTATTTAGTGCTATACCAATCAGATTCCCAAGAAACTATTTTAATGACCTAGAAAAAATAACAACAAAATTCATATGGAACCACAAAAGGTCGAGAATTTCAAGGGAAGTAATGAAAAAAAAAATTAAATGAAGGTGCTCTAGCTGTACCTGATCTAAAACTATATTATAAAGCAACAGTCATCAAAACCATTTGGTATTGGCTAAGAAATAGACTAGTTGATCAGTGGCATAGATTAGGTTCACAGGGTAAGACAGTGAATAAAAATAGCAATCTAGTGTTTGACAAACCCAAAGATCCTAAATTTTGGGATAAGAATTCATTATTTGACAAAAACTGCTGGGAAAACTGGAAATTAGTATGGCAGAAACTAGGCATGGACCCACATTTAACACCACATACTAAGATAAGATCAAAATGGGTCCAAGATTTAGGCATAAAGAATGAGATCAAAAATAAATTGGAGGAACATGGGATGGTTTACCTCTTGGACTTGTGGAAGAGGAAGGAGTTTGTGTCTAAGGGAGAACTAGAGACCATTATTGATCACAAAATAGAACATTTTGATTACACCAAATTAAAAAGTTTCTGCACAAACAAAACTAATGCAAACAAGATTAGAAGGGAAGTAACAAATTGGGAAAACATTTTTACAGTTAAAGGTTCTGATAAAGGCCTCATCTCCAAAATATATAGAGAATTGACTTTAATTTATAAGAAATCAAGCCATTCTCTAATTGATAAATGGTCAAAGGATATGAATAGACAATTTTCAGATGATGAAATTGAAACTATTTCCACTCATATGAGAGAGTGTTCCAAATCACTATTGATCAGAGAAATGCAAATTAAGACAACTCTGAGATATCATTACACACCTGTCAGATTGGCTAAGATGACAAGAACAAATAACGATGAATGTTGGAGGGGCTGTGGGCAAACTGGGACACTGATGCATTGTTGGTGGAATTGTGAAAGAATACAACCATTCTGGAGAGCAATCTGGAATTATGCCCAAAAAGTTATCAAAATGTGCATACCCTTTGACCCAGCCATACTACTACTGGGTTTATACCCCAAGGAACTACTAGAGAAGGGAAAGGGACCTGTATGTGCCAAAATGTTTGTGGCAGACCTTTTCATAGTGGCTAGAAACTGGAAAATGAATGGATGCCCATCAATTGGAGAAAGGTTGGATAAATTGTGGCATATGAATGTTATGGAATATTATTATTCTGTAAGAAATGACCAACAGGAGGAACACAGAGAGGCTTGGAGAGACTTACATCAACTGATGCTGAGTGAACTGAGCAGAACTAGGAGATCATTATACACTTCAACAATGATACTGTATGAGGTTGTATTCTGATGGAAGTGGATATCTTCAACATAGAGAAGAGCTAATCCAATTCCAATTGATCAATGATGGACAGAATCAGCTACATCCAGAAAAGGAACACTGGGAAATGAGTGTAAACTATGAGCATTGTTTTGTTTTGTTTTGTTTTGTTTCTCTTCCCAGATTGTTTTTACCTTGCGAATGCAATCCTTCCTTTGCAACAACAACAACAAAATTCGGTTCTACACATATATATTGTACCTAGGATATACTATAAGATATTTAATATGTATGGAACTGCCTGCCATCTAGGGGAGGGAGTGGAGGGAAGGAGGGGAAAAACTCAGAACAGAAGGGAGTACAAGGGATAATGTTGTTAAAAAAATTACCTATGCATATGTACTGTCAAAGAAAATGTTATAATTATAAAAATTAATAAAAAACAAAACAAAAAAATTTAAACCACTGTACTAGGGGTATTTATATATTATTCCCATCTCATCTCTTCACTATCTCTACTCCACTCCTTACTTCCATTGATCTCAAAGCCTGGAAAAATCAAGAGAACATAGTAACAGAAATTCAATAGAGGATCATAATAAGAATTATTTAAGCCATTCAGTGGCCATGGCCATTGCTATTGCTATTAATAGAGTACATAACTTTGATCAATTTAATTGAATTTTTTGGTTTCTGTCTCTATCTTCATTGTTATTCTGATTCATGGATGACTCATCTTGAATGAGAAATTTTATTATGTTCATGTAAAGTCTCTGAAGTCAGAACTGCTGAAGGCAGAGCATCTACAAGCATGCTTAAAATAAGTAGGGGATTAGAAAAACAGCCATTTTTCCAGAAGCAATTGTGCTGCTGGTTTTGGAGTTAAAAGTCCTCAGTTGTGATGATACTATATATTGAAATGCCCTGTTGCTCTTCAGTGGGGGGAAGGTCATTTTTTTAAATTTTTATTTCTCACAGTTTAACAGAAAACTTATGCCTCTCTGGATGAAATCAAAACAATGGCTGTGGGACAGCAAGTACCCCTTCTGAATCATAAGCCCTTGAGCAAAGCACAGCCCTGCAGCCAATTGCTATTAGTGGAATGCAATGAGTAGCTTTGGATAACAAGGGAGAACTGCCATGAAAAAGAGGAGCTAAAAGGAGCTTATGAGCCAGCTTGTCTCTGGACATGTTGGTGCCATTGATCTAATCTTTCAATGTTATATATGGAAAAGAAGTGTATTTTTTTAAAGAAAAGGTGGGGAGAGAGAGAGAGAGAGAGAGAGAGAGAGAGAGAGAGAGAGAGAGAGAGAGAGAGAGAGAGAGAGAGAGAGAGAGAAACAGAGAGAGAGAGAGGGAGAGAGGGGGAGAGAGAGAGAGAGAGAGAGAGAGAGAGAGAGAGAGAGAGAGAGAGAGAGAGAGAGAGAGAGAGAGAGAGAGGGAGAGGGAGGGAAAGAAGGGAGGGAGAAAGGGAGGGAAAGAAGAGGGAAAGAAGGAGGGAGGGAGAAGGATATTCGCATTTCTTTTTAATATACTCAATTAATAGAAAGCTTTAAATTTTAGAAATAAAGTTTAGCTCTACAGTCAAAGATAATAACTTGTTAGTTTAAGTAGACCTTGAACAAATTATAGATGTCAGTGTGAACACTTTAGCTAACGTAGATCAGATAATCTGAAGAATTTGGGGCTCTAAAATACACTTGTGGTATTTAAATACATTTTCATTTACTCAGAGACCAAAAAATTTGATTTAATCAAGGCAGAACATTTTACTTATTATATTCTTGCAATGAATTGAACTCTATTGATATCAGCATTTTCAAGCAATGAAAGTGTCAAGTAGAGAGGTCTAAATAATATTTTTTCCTGTTAAAAACAGGTAAAAATTAAACAGTCTTGAAATTTAAAAAAAAAAAGTCATGTCTTGACATCTATTATTGACCAGCTTTTAGTTAGGATAAAGGGATTGAACCTAGTCAAGAAGGATAAAACATTTACATCTAGACAGAATATAAGGGATAAACATGTCATCTCAGACCCCTTCTTTGATGTACTTTACATCCAGGCAGAGGACCCAAGAAAGACAAATAGGAGAAAACAGAGGTGAACATAGTCCCAGAAGTTTAACAGCCAATGCCAAGAGGAACCTACACAAAAGAAACAGTAATGAATTTAAGGCAATCATTCAGCCTCTATTTGTTGTCTAAAGCCTGCTTATTTATACATGTAGACTACATAGTGATTCCATCAAAAATTAGCCAATTTGATGTGGTACACCAGCACTGCTTGTTACAATGACTTTTTCCTAAACATTTTCTCTTCTTTTTTATGTTTATTGTTTTATTTATACAATATAAAATAACAACATAAAATGATATAGCATAATAAAGATAACTAATATCATTTAGGAGAAAATTTTAGATTAATTATAACAATAAATCATACCTCTTATATGAAAATATCTCTCCATTTTTTTGACAGTACATATGGATAGGTAATTTTTTTTACAACATTATCCCTTTTACTCCCCTCCATTCCGATTTTTTCCCCTCCTTCCCTCCACCCCCTCCCCTAGATGGCAGTCATTCCCATATATATTAAATATCTTATAGCATATCCTAGGTAAAATATATATGTGCAGAACCGAATTTTGTTGTTGTTGTTGCAAAGGAAGAAGAATATTTGGAAGGTAAAAATAATCTGGGGAGAAAAACAAAAAATGCTAACAGTTCATTTCCCAGTGTTCCTTTTCTGGATGTAGCTGATTCTGATCAATTGGAATTGGATTAGCTCTTCTCTATGTTGAAGATATCCACTTCCATCAGAATACATGCTCATACAGTATCATTATTGAAGTGTATAATGATCTCCTAGTTCTGCTCAGTTCACTCAGCATCAGTTGATGTAAGTCTCCCCAAGCCTCTCTGTATTCCTCCTGTTGGTCATTTCTTACAGAACAATAATATTCCATAACATTCATATACCATAATTTACCCAACAATTCTCCAATTGATGGGCATCTGTTCATTTTCCAGTTTCTAGCCACTACAAAAAGGGCTGCCACAAACATTTTGGCACATACAGGTCCCTTTCCCTTCTTTAGTATTTCCTTGGGATATAAGCCCAGAAGAAGCACTGCTGGGTCAAAGGGTATGCACATTTTGATAACTTTTTGGGCATAATTCCAGATTGCTCTCCAGAATGGCTGGATTCTTTCACAACTCAACCAACAATGCATCAGTGTCCCAGTTTTTCCACATCCCCTCCAACATTCATCGTTATTTGTTCCTGTCATCTTAGCCAATTTGACAAGTGTGTAATGATATCTCAGAGATGTCTTAATTTGCATTTCTCTGATCAGTAGTGTTTTGGAACACTCTTTCATATGAGTGGAAATAGTTTCAATTTCATCATCTGAAAATTGTCTATTCATATCCTTTGACCATTTATCAATTGGAGAATGGCTTGATTTCTTATAAATAAATTAAAGTCAATTCTCTGTATGTTTTGGAGATGAGGCCTTTAACAGAACCTTTAAATGTAAAAACGTTTTTCCAATTTGTTACTTCCCTTCTAATCTTGTTTGCATTAGTTTTGTTTGTGCAAAAGCTTTTTAATTTGATGTAATCAAAATTTTCTATTTTGTGATCAATAATGGTCTCTAGTTCTCCTTTGGTCACAAATTCTTTCCTCCTCCACAAGTCTGAGAGGTAGACTATTCTCTGTTCCTCTAATTTATTTATGATCTCATTCTTTATGCCTACATCTTAGACCCATTTTGATCTTATCTTAGTATGTGGTGTTAAGTGTGGGTCCATGCCTAGTTTCTTCCATACATTTTTTCCTCTCTTGACCAAATACTTATAAAGATGTCAAAGTTCTTATATGCAAAGTCCTGTGCCATATTCCATTGCCTCTGTATCTGTCCACTAGAATTTAATTTGTTTATTATTAGCACTTATATAACAGGCACATATTTGAAATCCAAATAATTTCTACTATTTACTGGTACTAATTTAAGAAAATGAATAGTGAAAATGTGTTCTTCTAAAGCTGAATATTAGGCAGATTGTTTTTTTTTTATATTAGCCAGAATTTGAGATTTAGTTCAAATGAATAAAATGAATAAATTATACTACCTATTAAGCCATCCTCTTCATTTCTCTCACACTAGAATTTAAATTCTGTCCTTGGAGCCCCATGACTTTGGGTTCTGATAAGAAGTTTTTTTGGTTTGTTTACTTTATCTTCCCTGGAATCTGACTACCATGGCACTTCCCAGACATTTTCAAAACACACCTCCTTCTTTATCTGCCCCTCCCATATGTTATCTGCCCCCATTAAAATATAAACTATTTGATTCAAGGACTTTCTTGTTTATATTTGTATGCTGGTTCTTGGCACAGTGCCTGGCACATAATAAGCATTTAATGAATGTTTTTCATTCATTCATGAAGTAGCATAGTAGATGTGAATAGATGTGAGAGATATTGTGAGGGAAGAAATAACAAAATCTAGCAAGAAATAACAAGCTCAAGAGATCTAGATTTGTAGCTTGCCCCTGACACTTATTTTCTATACGACCATAGGCAAGTCACTACTCCTCATATAACCTCATTTTGTTTATCTGTAAAATTGGAATAATTAAATTTATACTATTGCACAAAATTGTTGCAAGGAAAGTGCCTTGTAAACCTTAAACACAAATGAATTATTTTCATTGGCAAATGCCTTTGATTTACTGTACAGATTTTTAAATAATTCATTTTAATACAATGTTTTAGCATCAAGTTAGTTATATAAAGCAAATCATGAAGTATGATATATGCACAATTCAGGATCTAAAGGAGAAAACAAGTCCTTCTGAAACATGCTAACCAAATGAAGAATAAGTCTTGTCCAAGATTTAGTCATTTTAATACTTTTTAAATTCTCATATTTAATGAAGGTATCAATTTAATTAAAATTGATAATTAAAGTTTTATTAATTTTATTATTAATTAACTTGTTCTCCATTAATTTAAGATGAGATATGTCAATATATACATCTATTTGCCATCACTATTACAGATTCTCACATGTTTACTAGCTGGGTGATCTTGAGCAGTTTGCTCCTAGGGCTTTCTTTCTATGTGCAAAAGCAGAAGGCTGGACCAGATGATCTTTGAGGTCCCTTCTAGACATAGATCTATTATTTTATGGAAGCTGAAAACAATCCCACACTTTTTCCCTTACACCAATTACTAAAAATAAAAATCCTCATGACAAATATTCACAGTCCACTGAAATAATGCTTACATTGGCCATGTCCAAGCGTGTGTGTTACATTCTGTCTGTTCCTAGCAGGTGGTAACATCATGGTTCATTCTGGTGTGAACAGTGTGTTCTGACTTCTCTCAAAGTTGTTTTTCTTTATAATGCTATTGTCATGGTACAGATTTTTCTCCTAGTTCTGCTCACTTCACTCTATATCAATTCATAGATGTCTTTCCAATTTCCTTGAAAACTGTTCATTTCATCATTTCTTATGCTGTATTCCATATTCCATTACATTTATACAACATAATTTGTTTCGCCCTTCCCCTTAGTTAGGCACTCCTTTGTTTTCAAGTTTCATAGTATTATGAAAAAGAAATTCATTTATATATTTGTATATGTATTATATGTGTGTATTGTATATATGTATATTTGCATATGATATACGTGCATGTACATATGTATAGTGATTATATGTGTGTGTTTAGTGTTTGGGGGGAATTGCTTTACAGAAAAATTGGACAATTTTACAAATCTACCAACAGTATATTAGTGTGCCAGTTTTCTCACATTTCCTCCAATATATGTTATTTTCTTCTCTTGCCTTCTTTGCCAATCTGTTGGGCCTAAAGTAGAATCTCATAATTGCTTTAATTTTCATTTATCTATTTTATTAGTGATTTGGGTCATCTTTTCATATGGTTTCTTGGATTTCTTTCTCTGAAAACTGCCTATTTATTTTCTTTGGCACCTTATCTGATGGGGGAATGGATCTTAGTCTTACAAATTTAAGTATATACCTTAGGTATTTTGGAAATCACAGCTTTATCAGAAAAATTTACTGTGAATTTCCCCCTAGTTTACTGTTTCTCTTTTAATTTTAACTATACTTTTTTACTTATAAAGTCTTAAAATGTTATTTAATAAAATTTTCCATTTCTATTTTATGATCATCTCTCTCCTTATTTATTCACATACTCTTTGTTTCCTATTCATAAATATAAAGTATCTTTTTTGCTTTATGATTTCCTTAGGATGTCATCTTTCATGTCCAAGTCATGTATTTATTTTGAGTTTATCATATTATATGGTATGACTTGTTAATGCATATCTAATTTTTACCAAAAACTTTCCAGTTTTCCCAAATAATGAGTTTTTACTGAACTGATAGACAATATTTGTGAATTGCTTCATATAGTATAAGCACTGCTTAATGCTTGTTCTTCTACCTTGTCCCTTCTCCTTCCCTGCACTCCTCTCTCTGGGTTTGCTGAACTCTAAGGCACTGTATTTGTTTGCTTAATGCATTTTGTTTATTGTCCTATTTTTTAATCAGTTTTAATCAGTTTTTTAATATAGCATGAAATCTGGTTTTGCTGTGACAACTTTTTTCACTTCACATTTCTTCCCTTGAGATTCCTGACATCTTCTTCTTCCATATAATTTGTCCTTATTTTTCTAGGTCTATAAAAAAGTTTTGGAAGATATTGTCTTTTATATCACCTTCTTGCACTGGTAATATGTTCCATCTTAAAGGCTCCTACCATGAATGACCAATACAATATCCACATTTTTTTTAAAAGTTGTTTTTTTTTTTGTTGTTGTTGTTGCAGGGAATAACTTGGAATTATCAAAAATCCAATCTCTTCCTCCAAGGTAATTTTAATCCCAACTAAGTGACCATCTTCAATGCCTATCTAAGATCCATAAACTAACTAACTCAGTGGTCTATTAGTCTGAATATATTCAGTAGTATATATGTAATCCAGTTTGCTTTACCCTGAGTAAATGGTTGTCAATTTCCTTTGAATGAATATGGATTTCATCAAGAAGGCTTTTGAAAACTTGAAGACAATATAATTATCATAATGCTATCTTTGAGTAGGTTCATTTGGATAACGTTGGTATCAATAGGAAATCTTTCTACTTAGGTTTTACTCAGTATATATCATTTAAAAGACTAGGAAATATCTTAAGTCTCCCTTCTTTTATGCCCTGTTTTATGTCAATACTTAGCATTGATTAAAGTTGTCTGAATGATAATGTTTGTCACAAAATTTGGTTTGTGACATTTTTATATTTCTATAAGGAAGCATCTTTAGTAGAGGTTTTAATACTTTATTTTGTTCTACTAAGTAAAAGATACTTTTAAAAAAATCATGATATATAATTTGGGACACAAGATTTTGCAAGGGTGAATATTTAAAACTATCAATGCATATGTTTTGAAAATAAAAAGCTTTGTTTAAAAATCATGATAGATGACTATGATATTTGGTTCATTTTAGAAATCACCTTGCCTTTTTAATTTTGATATTTTCATCAAAGAGTTCCTTTATAAAGCCACAGAGCAGTCACCTTTTAAAAATTTATGGATCTGTGAAAAATAGAATTATGAATATATTTTAGTGTCAAATCAGTCACTTTTTTTAAAAAAAAGGAAAAATGTCCATGAACTTCTAAATTTTTGGAGAATCTTCCCCTTTTTTGTAATATCTTAAAATGTGATTAGTTGGTTGCCTTTAAAAATTGTTCTATTTCCAATATAAATTTCTTTTCAATGTATTTTCTTAGGTTCCCTTCATTTTCTCTATTTCCTTCATCATCTTACATGCTACTGCTCTTAATATTTTTTTTCATTTTCCTTTGACATGTTTTTCAGATTAACTTGTACTTTATACAGTTATTGCTCTTGGCTATATTTTTTCTCTATTTAAAATAGGAACAAATATTTTCTAGTAGATATCCTTTTGGGGATTCTTTCAGCCAGCACTTTATGATAACTGTTCCACAACAGTTAAATTTCTCTAGGAAATTATCACACCATAAAAGATACATTTGCCCATTTTAGAGTCAACAATGCTGAAAGCTAACCTATATGTTACAGACTAGTATCAGAACTAAGAGCTATAAGAAAAGGTTTAATTAGTTTATAAGGATATGATTCAAACATAGGGACACTATTCACACTAACAATCACGATGTTCTTACTCTGTTTCTGGAAATTATCGACCTGCCTTTCTCCCCTTTCCCCCCATTTTAGCCACACTAAAAGCAGGTGGCTAAAAGAGTTCAAAAGATTGATAAGAATATACAGGGGATCCTTTTGTGATAAATGTTGTTATATGTTTAAGATAATGATAGATACCACGTCAGCAATGCAAAGCCATACCAAGTGACATTTATTTTCTAGCTGCCTATGTTGGTAGGCTTTAAGGGTCAACAGCCTAGAGACTTTCCCTCATAATTCTTTTTATTCTTCACGGCATGCTCCCTCCTTTCAAACATATATAGACTTGGTCATAGCCTATCACAAATTCTCATATTTAAAACAAGGTTTAGGCTACTGTAAATTCCAACTAGAATCTTCTCTTTATTCTTTCTTTCAATTTATCATTGATATAAAAAGATGACAGATTAACCATTAAGTTAATGTTCTTAGATTGCCTGGGAAATTCATGATTCATTATACTCTAATTTTTTTTCTACAGAAATGCAAAACTGAGAGACATTTTGTACACTTGTGAACCATACCCCAAGAATTTATCACCCAATCAAGTGGTGATGAGCCTTGATATAGAACATTTGTATAACAACTTAAAGTATTAAGAAAATAACTTGTATCCATTTTTTAAAACAACAGATATATGTGAACTGAAGTCCCATGATTTAGATCTAAAATTAAGCATAATGTATTTGGCTGAGCCCTATGCAAATGAGCCATATTCTACAGATGAATGCATCCTCCCCCAAAAGATATTTGTATTCCAGGAGTCTACTTTCAGATTCAAAATAACACTTACTTAAATGTTTTGTGGTCTTGGAACATTTCTTTTTCTTTTCCATTTTTTAAAAACAACCTCTTGGAATTCAATAATTTAATAAGATTCTTGAACAACAAAAACAAAAACAAAAATACCTATGAGTAATGGACCACAGAAGTAATTCATTCCAACATATACATGAGCAACAATCTCCTTACATTAAGACGAAATCTATCTTTTTATACCTTTTAGCTATTATTACTAGGTGGCCCAATGAATGGGTTGTTATCCTGTAGCAACTCAATACATGCAAAACAGAATTTATCTTTATCCCTTAAATGATTAGATAAAAAGGATGGTGATAAATAGACTGCTGTCTATCTAATATCAGGTTTATATGAGAAGGAGGGAAATCTTCCTTAAAGGAGACTAGATTAACTGTCTTTGGAGTTAATGAGTTTCACATCACTGTGGGTTTTCAATCTGAGACTGAATAGTTACCATAAGAGAGTTGTTGAGGAGATTACTCAGGTATGCGTTAGATGATCTCTGAGCTCTTCTCCAGTTCTGAGATCCTATGATTAATTAAATAAAATAATTCACAACATACTGTTTTATGTTATATTTCAGTTTTTTCTAAGACCTACAACATGTTGGCAGTTTATGTATTTCATAGGAAGCACAAAGAGAATATGAAAAACCCAGTTCTGAGGGTTGCATCTGTTATGTATTCTCAAGACCTAAGAAAAAGCATGTGTTTTCAATTATGTCAATCCAGATTTTCTGATTTTTCTAGGAGATTCCTAAAAATCAAAATCACATCTTAGCTTAGAAACTACTGGACAAAGAAATAAAGGATACATATGTTGGATATAATAGACTTATGATTATAGATTTCCACTCATCACTGACCACATTACCAATATTAGGTCTGAATTCTTTTTCAAAGCAACAATTAATTTATACCTCTTCCCCTAGAGATCTGAAACCAGTGATATTTATCAAAAGGTATTCTTATTAATGATTTTCATATTGGACACTACTGATCTTATCATTCCTGAATCTGTAGAATTGTCTAAGTATGGTAATAATGATAACAATTGAAAAGTGTTTTATAAATAGAGCCCTGTAAGATAAATACTATCATTATTTCCATTTTATAGATGGGGAAAGTTAAGTGACTTTCTAAGGTCTAGTTACTGGTCGCCTTTCATTTTTGAAGGAGAACAAAATGACATCAGTAAGTTAGAGTCAAGTTATAGTGTGTCTGATTATGGTTGCTCAGATCAATATAAGCTCAGGATAGTCTACCACAGGTCAGGCACAAATAGTCCATGTGAATATTTGGGGTGGATTCTCTAAATTTGAGCAACTTGCACTTTTTTAAATTAATTTTTATAATTATAACATTTTTGACAGTACATATGCATAGGTAATTTTTTTTTACAACATTATCCCTTGTACTCCCTTCTGTTCCGAATTTTTCCCCTCCTTCCCTCCACCCCCTCCCCTAAATGGCAGGCATTCCCATACATAATAAATATCTTATAGTATATCCTAGGTACAATACATATGTGCAGAACTGAATTTTGTTGTTGTTGTTGCAAAGGAAGAAGTGTATTTGGAAGGTAAAAATAATCTGGGAAGAAAAACAAAAACAAAAAAATGCTCACAGTTTACACTCATTTCCCAGTATTCCTGTTCTGGATGTAACTGATTCTGTCCATCATTGATCAATTGGAATTGGATTAGCTCTTCTCTATGTTGAAGATATCCACTTCCATCAGAATACAACCTCATACAGTATCATTGTTGAAGTGTATAGTGATCCCCTAGTTCTGCTTGTTTCACTCAGCATCAGTTGATGTAAGTCTCTCCAAGCCTCTCTATATTCCTCCTGTTGGTCATTTCTTACAGAATAATAATATTCCATAACATTCATATACCACAATTTATCCAACCATTCTCCAATTGATGGGCATCCATTCATTTTTCAGTTTTCTAGCCACTACAAAAAGGGCTGCCACAAACATTTTGGCACATACAGGTCCCTTTCCCTTCTTTAGTATTTCCTTGGAAAATAAGCCCAGAAGAAGCACTGCTGGGTCAAAGGGTATGCACATTTTGATAACTTTTTGGACATAATTCCAGATTGCTCTCCAGAATGGTTGTATTCTTTCACAACTCCACCAACAATGCATCAGTGTCCCAGTTTTCCCAAAGCCCCTCCAACATTCATCGTTATTTGTTCTTGTCATCTTAGCCAATCTGACAGGTGTGTAATGATATCTCAGAGTTGTCTTAATTTGCATTTCTAACTTGCACTTTTTTTGAAGCTACTTTAAATCTGTTTTGTGTGTACAGCACCCTACACTGGGTGGTTCTGTGCCAGTATCTACCATATAATGCAATCAGTTCCAAAATTCTTAAGAGAGACCTATAGAACTAGTGAGTATCTGAATCAGGATTTGAATTAGATTCAGGTTATACTGTTTCCAGATCTAGCAATCTACACTGCCATGTAATTTCCTGGTATGAAATAAAATAGCTAGAAGAGGCTCCTGAGTCTCAAAAGTATCAGCTCTCAGTGGAGCTTCTATGCTTAAACCTTGACATATATTCTTTTCACTAAGGGCAAATTCAATTTGTCATTTAAGAATTAAGGATCTACTATATGTAGGATATTGTACTATAACCTCCTCACACAGAGACACACACACTTTAGACTGTATATTCTAGGAGAGCAAGTAATAGATTTAAATTAAACTCTGAATCTTCCCCAGAATCTCTGCATATAGAAAAACCTGAATAAATATTGAATTCTGCCATTGAGAACTAAATAAATGTGAACTACTGATTTTGATATAAGTGGGTTGAGTAGTTACTGTTCGTAAGGAGTTTAAATTCTTGTTGATTAAAGCAGAATTTACATGAAGTACACTTATTAATTTTGGAAATAATTCACACACATATATATACAGTTTCCTGACTTTAGTTTGCTGGGGAAAGATTATATTTTGACTAAGGAGTAGAATTAACTTGAAATCTATTGTATCCTAACTCACCACAAATAAGTTACTAAATTGACTATACTACAAATTCTATAATGTATAAAATGAAAGCAAAATTTCACTTCTGATATTCACAGCCTCTATGACCCCAAGTAAGGTTTTTTATGACTCAGATTCTATAAATAATGGGGTTAAACTAATTCAAATGGGTTGGAAGGCTCTTTCACTTCTGGATATATCATCCTCTGGAAACATGGGTATAATCAGGAAGAGGAGAAATCAGTATTGACTGGAACTATTGAGAACACTTCACGAAGGTAGAGCTTGGAAGTGGGCTTTGAAGGACTGGTTTGATTTACATTTCATGGAATTTTGTGGTTAAGAAAATTTTTCTCACATTTTTTTTGCAAATCCTAATTTATTTTAATAAAATAATAAAAAATCCTAATAATTTTAAAAATTAAGAAACTGAGAAAGCTAAGTGCCTTGCCTAAAGTCACTTTTGGAAAAAAGAACTCAACTGGGACTTCAACCCAAATTTTCTAACTCTAACTTTCATGATCTTTCTACTATACCATAAACAAAGACAATGGACTTGGAGTTTTGAGGAGACTATCATTTATTCAACATATGATGCAACAATTTTTATTTTATTACAAACAATGTGTTACAGAACTGAATCTGGATAAGATACTAAGTGTATTAATTATTTGTACACTTGCATTACCTTCCAGAGGAGTCTGAGTTTTCATTTTTGTTAGCACAAATGTAGGGTTTTTAAAGGCAAGGATTATTTTATTTTGTCTTGTCCCCCAAATCTAGCAAATTACCTATTCCCTAGACATTTTATTGTTTAATTATTGATGAGAACAGTGTAGACTTCCGGCCAAGATGGTGGCATGGAGGCAGACAGCTGCTTGAGCTCCTCGTTTTCTCTCAGAACTTACTTCATGACAAGCCTCTGACTTAATGCTTGACCCAGAAAGAAATCCACAAATAATCACCAAGAGAAGACATACTTGAAAGTCGCCAGAAAAGGTCTGTGTTTGCTCAGGGGAGGGTCAATCAGACTGGGCACAGACTGAGGGCAGTCAGCCAGAGCAAGACAGGCAGCTCACACAGCTCAGACCAGAGGGGGAGGGGTGTGATCTCTGCCGTTTCTGTGAAAGGGCTTTTGCCCCAGTGTGGATGCTCCGTCTTGGCAGCAAGCCAGGAGCAGTGGAGAGGGTGTAAACACCAGAGGTGAAGATTAAAACCCCAGAAAGCCAGCATCTCTCAGAGCCCGGCCACCCCCAACCCCAACCTGGACTGACTCTGTGCGTTCTCGGAGCCTCAGAGTGCAGACTCAGTACAGGCATTGCTGTTCTGTTAGTGGCTCTCTGCTGCCCTACCCCCAGTCTGTAGAGGAAGCCCATTAATACCATCCAGCCCCATCTCTCGCAAAACAGACCAATTGTTTCTCTTGTCAGTTTGTTTTCTTTGATTCCTACTCTGACAAAATGAACAACAAATTCAAAAGGGCTCTAACCATTGACAGCTTTTGTATGGAGAGGGAGCAGACTTCAAATGCTGAGGAGACTAGGAACAGACTGTCCCCAGATGTATCCCCTGGGAGGGATATAAAATGCTCCTCAATACAAAAGAACCTCATAGAGGAAATCAAAAAGGCTCTCACAAGAGAGCTGGAAGAGAAATGGGAAAAGGAAAGGGAAGTTTGGCAAGAGAGCCTGGAGAAGTCATCCCATGCATTCAAAGACAGAGTGGATAAAGAAATCAAATCATTGAGAAACAAGATTAGTGATCTGGAAAAGGTAAACAACTCCAAGGAAAACAGGATTAGTGAGCTGGAAAAAGAAATCAGCTCTCTAAAAAATAAGATGGAAAAAATGGAAAAAAATTCCATAGAAGATTAAAAACTCAATTGGACAATTACAAAGAGATATAAAAAAAGTGAGTGAAGAAAATACATCATTGAAAATTAGACTGGAACAAGTAGAAATGAATGACTCAAGGAGAAACCAAGAGGTAGTCAAGCAAAACCAGAGAAATGAAACAATTGAAAAGAATGTCAAGTACCTTACCAGAAAGACAACAGAACTGGAAAACAGATCCAGGAGAGACAATTTGAGAATAATCAGACTCCCTGAAAAATGGGAGGAAAAAAAGAGCTTGGACACCATTTTTGAGGAAATTATCAAAGAGAACTGCCCAGACATTCTGGAAACAGAGGGTAAAATAAACATTGAAAAAATTCATCGATCACCTACTGAAAGGGACCCTAAAATCAAAACGCCAAGAAATATAGTGGCCAAGTTCAAGAACCATCAAACAAAGGAAAAGATATTGGAAGCTGCTAGAAAAAAGCAATTCAGATATGGAGGATCCACAATAAGGATAACCCAGGATCTAGCAGCGTCCACATTAAAAGAACACAGGGCCTGGAACATGATATTCCAAAAGGCTAAGGAACTTGGTATGCAGCCAAGAATAACTTACCCAGTAAGAATGAGCATTGTTTTCCAGGGAAGAAGATGGACATTTAACGAAATAAATGAATTCCATCTATTTTTGATGAAAAAACCAGACCTCTAGAAAAAGACCAAATTATAAACCCCCAACCAAAAATTAAACTTGAAATACAAAAATTAAAAGGAGAAATCAATAATATTGAAAGTAAAAAAACTATTGAATTAATAAATAAAACCAAGAGCTGGTTTTATGAAAAAGCCAATAAAATAGATAAACCTTTGGTAAATTTGATCAGAAAAAAGAAAGAGGAAAATCAAATTGTTAGTCTTACAAATGAAAAGGGGGATCTTTCCACCAATGAAGAGGAAATTAGAGAAATAATAAGGAGTTACTTTGCCCAACTTTATGCCAATAAATTTGATAACTTAAGTGAAATGGATGACTTCCTCCAAAAATATAGGCTCCCTAGATTAACAGAGGAAGAGATAAATTGCTTAAATAGTCCCATTTCAGAAAAAGAAATAGAACAAGCTATTAATCAACTCCCCAGGAAAAAATCCCCAGGGCCAGATGGATTCACATGTGAATTCTACCAAACATTTAAAAAACAATTAGCCCCAATGTTATATAAATTATTTGAAAAAATAGGGGATGAAGGAGTCCTACCAAACTCCTTTTATGACACAGACATGATACTGATACCTAAACCAGGTAGATCGAAAACTGAGAAAGAAAATTATAGACCAATCTCCTTAATGAATATTGATGCTAAAATCTTAAATAAGATATTAGCAAAAAGACTTCAGAAAATCATCTCCAGGATAATACACTATGATCAAGTAGGATTTATTCCAGGGATGCAGGGCTGGTTTAATATTAGGAAAACTATTAATATAATTGACCATATTAATAATCAAATTAATAAGAACCATATGATCATCTCAATAGATGCAGAAAAAGCATTTGACAAAATCCAACATCCATTCCTACTAAAAACTCTTGAGAGTATAGGAATAAATGGACTATTCATTAGAATAATCAGGAGCATATATTTAAGACCGTCAGTAAGCATAATATGCAATAGAAATAAACTACAACCTTTCCCAGTAAGATCAGGAGTGAAACAAGGTTGCCCACTATCACCATTACTATTCAATATAGTACTAGAAACGCTAGCCTCGGCAATAAGAGCCGAGAAAGAGATTCAAGGAATTAGAGTAGGAAATGAGGAAATCAAACTATCACTCTTTGCAGATGACATGATGGTATACTTAGAGAACCCCAAAGACTCTGCTAAAAAGCTACTAGAAATAATTCAAAATTTCAGCAAAGTGGCAGGATACAAAATAAATCCACATAAATCCTCAGCATTTTTATATGTCACCAACAAAATGCAACAGCAAGAGATACAAAGAGAAATTCCATTCCAAACAAATGTTGAGAGTATAAAGTATTTGGGAATCCATCTACCAAAGAAAAATCAGGAATTATATGAGAAAAATTACAAAACACTTGCCACAAAAATAAAATCAGATTTAAATAATTGGAAAGACATTCAGTGCTCTTGGATAGGCCGAGCAAATATAATAAAGATGACAATACTCCCCAAACTAATCTATTTATTTAGTGCTATACCAATCAGACTCCCAAGAAACTATTTCAATGACCTAGAAAAAATAACAACAAAATTTATATGGAAGAATAAAAGATCGAGAATTGCAAGGGAACTAATGAAAATGGTCTAAGTGTACCTGATATAAAGCTATATTATATAGCAGCAGTCACCAAAACCATTTAGTATTGGCTAAGAAATAGACCGGTAGATCAGTGGAACAGATTCGATACAAAGCACAAAAAAGGGTACATTTATAGCAATCTAGTCTTTGACAAACCCAGAGATACCAACATTAGGGATAAAAATTCATTATTTGGAAAAAACTGTTGGGAAAACTGGAAATTAATATGGCAGAAATTAGATATGGATCCACACTTAACACCATATACCAAGATAAGATCAAAATGGGTCCATGATTTAGGCATAAAGAGGGAGATAATAAATAGATTAGAGGAACAGAGGATAATCTACCTCTCAGACTTGTGGAGGAGGAAGGAATTTATGACCAGAGGAGAACTAGAGATCATTATTGATCACAAAATAGAAGATTTTGATTACATCAAACTAAAAAGTTTCTGTACAAATAATACTAATGCAAACAAGATTAGAAGGGAAGTAACAAATTGGGAAAATATTTTTAAAAACAAAGGTTCTGACAAAGGTCTCATTTCCAAAATATATAAAGAACTGACCCTAATTTATAAGAAACCGAACCATTCTCCAATTGATAAATGGTCAAAGGATATGAACAGACAATTCTCAGATGAAGAAATTGAAACTATATCCACTCACATGAAAGAGTGTTCCAAATCACTACTGATCAGAGAAATGCAAATTAAGACAACTCTGAGATACCACTACACACCTGTCAGATTGGCTAAGATGACAAGAACAAATAATGATGAATGTTGGAGGGGATGTGGGGAAACTGGGACACTAATACATTGCTGGTGGAATTGTGAAAGAATCCAGCCATTCTGGAGAGCAATCTGGAATTATGCCCAAAAAGCTATCAAACTGTGCATACCCTTTGACCCAGCAGTGCTACTACTGGGCTTATATCCCAAAGAAATACCAAAGAGCAGAAAGAGACATATATGTGCCAAAATGTTTGTGGCAGCTCTTTTTGTTGTAGCTAGAAACTGGAAGATGAATGGATGTCCATCAGTTGGAGAATGGTTGGGTAAATTATGGTATATGAAGGTTATGGAATATTATTGCTCTGTAAGAAATGACCAGCAGGAGGAATACAGAGAGGCCTGGAGAGACTTACATCAACTGATGCTGAGTGAAATGAGCAGAACCAGAAGATCACTATACACTTCAACAACAATACTGTATGAGGATGTATTCTGATGGAAGTGGAAATCTTCAACATAAAGAAAAGCCAACTCACTTCCAGTTGATCTATGATGGACAGAGGTAGCTACACCCAGAGAAGAAACACTGGGAAGTGAATGTAAATTGTTAGCACTAATATCTGTCTGCCCAGGTTACATGTACCTTCGGAATCTAATGCTTATTGTGCAACAAGAAAATGATATTCACACACATGTATTGTATCTAGGTTATATTGTAACACATGTAAAATGTATGGGATTGCCTGTCATCGGGGGGAGGGAATAGAGGAAGGGAGGGGATAATTTGGAAAAATGAATACAAGGGATAATATTATAAATATATATATATATATATATAATAAAAAATTATTAATTTAAAAAAAAAAAGAAAAAACCAGACCTACATAAAAGGTTTGATCTTCAAATACAGAACTTAAGAGATTTCTAAAAAGGTAAAAAGAAATCTTGAGAACTATACTTCTGTCAAAAAAATATGTAAAGAACATATGTACAATTTGTCTTAGAAACTAGAGGTGGAAAGGAGATTATATCATAAAAAAGTGTAAAGTGGTGGTACTACATCTCATGAAGAGGCAAAGGTAACCTATTATATCTGAGAGAAAGAAAGGAGGGAGATGAGCATAGCGTGTATCAATAGACATATTCAATTTATGGTGAAACTTCTTCCACTTCATTGAAAAGTGAAAGGGAAGGAGTAAGCTAAGGGGAAGGGAATACAGTAATTTCGAGGAAAAGGGGTAAAATAAGGGGAGGATCTTTAAGGTGGGCTAGGGATTCTAAAAAGGGAGGGCTGTGAAAAGCAAGTGGTGTTCACCAGTTTAATACTGGATAGGAGGGTAAAAGGGAAGGGAAGGGGAAAAGCATAAGCAGGGGTTAATAGGATGACAAGCAATATAGAATTAGTCCTTCTAACCATAAATGTGAATGGGGCAAACTGCCTCATAAAGAGGAAGCAGTTAGCAGACTGGATTAAAAGTCAGAATCCTACTATATGTTGTTTACAGGAAACACACCTGAAACAGGGTGAGACATTCAAACTAAAAGTAAAAGGGTGGAGCAGAATCTATTATGCTTCAGGCAAAACCAAAAAAGCAGGAGTAGCCATCCTCATCTCAGATCAAGCAAAAACAAAAATTGATCTAATTAAAAGAGATAAGGAAGGGCATTATATCCTGCTAAAGGACAGCATCAATAATGAAGCAGTATCAATATTAAACATATATGCACCAAGTGGTGCAGCATCTAAATTCTTAAAAGAAAAATTAAGAGAGCTGCAAGAGGAAATAGATAGCAAAACTATAATAGTGGGAGATCTCAACCTTGCACTCTCAGAATTAGATAAATCAAACCACAAAATAAATAAGAAAGAAGTCAAAGAGGTAAATAGAATACTAGAAAAGTTTGATATGATAGATCTTTGGCGAAAGCTAAATGGAGACAGAAAGGAATATACTTTCTTCTCAGCAGTTCATGGAACCTATACAAAAATTGATCATATACTAGGGCATAAAAACCTCAAAATCAAATGCAGTAAGGCAGAAATAGCAAATGCATCCTTTTCAGATCACAATGCAATTAAAATAACATTTAATAAAAAGCCAGGGGAAAATAGACCAAAAAATAATTGGAAACTAAATAATCTTATACTAAAGAATGATTGGGTAAAACAGCAAATCATAGACATAATTAATAACTTCACCCAAGAAAATGACAATAATGAGACATCATATCAAAATGTGTGGGATACAGCCAAAGCAGTAATAAGGGGAAGTTTTATATCTCTACAGGCCTACTTGCATAAAATAGAGAAAGAGAGGGTCAACGAATTGGGCTTACAACTAAAATTGCTAGAAAAGGAACAAATTAAAGACCCCCAGACAAACACAAAACTTGAAATTCAAAAAATAAAAGGTGAGATTAATAAAATTGAAAGTAAAAAAACTATGGAATTAATTAATAAAACTAAGAGTTGGTTTTATGAAAAAAACAACAAAATAGACAAACCCTTAGTAAACCTGATTAAAAAAAGGAAAGAGAAAAAGCAAATTGATAGTCTTGAAAATGAAAAGGGTGAACTCACCACTAATGAAGAGGAAATTAGAACAATACTTAGGAGCTCCTTTGCTCAACTTTATGCCGATAAATTCGATAACTTAAATGAAATGGAAGAATACCTTCAAAAATATAGCTTGCCCAGATTAACAGAGGAAGAAGTAAGTAGTCTAAATAGTCCCATCTCAGAAAAAGAAATAGACTAAGCTATTAACCAACTTCCTAAGAAAAAGTCCCCAGGACCAGATGGATTTACAGGTGAATTCTACCAAACATTTAAAGAACAACTAACTCCAATGCTATGTAAACTATTTGAAAAAATAGGGATTGAAGGAGTCCTACCAAATTCCTTCTATGACACAGACATGATACTGATACCTAAACCAGGTAGATCAAAAACTGAGAAAGAAAACTATAGACCAATTTCCTTAATGAATATTGATGCTAAAATCTTAAATAAGATATTAGCAAATAGACTTCAGAAAATCATCCCCAGGATAATACACTATGACCAAGTGGGATTTATACCAGGGATGCAGGGCTGGTTTAATATTAGGAAAACTATTAGTATAATTGACCATATTAATAATCAAATTAATAAGAACCATATGATCATCTCAATAGATGCAGAAAAAGCATTTGACAAAATCCAACATCCATTCCTACTAAAAACTCTTGAGAGTATAGGAATAAATGGACTATTCATTAGAATAATCAGGAGCATATATTTAAGACCGTCAGTAAGCATAATATGCAATAGAAATAAACTACAACCTTTCCCAGTAAGATCAGGAGTGAAACAAGGTTGCCCACTATCACCATTACTATTCAATATAGTACTAGAAACGCTAGCCTCGGCAATAAGAGCCGAGAAAGAGATTCAAGGAATTAGAGTAGGAAATGAGGAAATCAAACTATCACTCTTTGCAGATGACATGATGGTATACTTAGAGAACCCCAAAGACTCTGCTAAAAAGCTACTAGAAATAATTCAAAATTTCAGCAAAGTGGCAGGATACAAAATAAATCCACATAAATCCTCAGCATTTTTATATGTCACCAACAAAATGCAACAGCAAGAGATACAAAGAGAAATTCCATTCCAAACAAATGTTGAGAGTATAAAGTATTTGGGAATCCATCTACCAAAGAAAAATCAGGAATTATATGAGAAAAATTACAAAACACTTGCCACAAAAATAAAATCAGATTTAAATAATTGGAAAGACATTCAGTGCTCTTGGATAGGCCGAGCAAATATAATAAAGATGACAATACTCCCCAAACTAATCTATTTATTTAGTGCTATACCAATCAGACTCCCAAGAAACTATTTCAATGACCTAGAAAAAATAACAACAAAATTTATATGGAAGAATAAAAGATCGAGAATTGCAAGGGAACTAATGAAAATGGTCTAAGTGTACCTGATATAAAGCTATATTATATAGCAGCAGTCACCAAAACCATTTAGTATTGGCTAAGAAATAGACCGGTAGATCAGTGGAACAGATTCGATACAAAGCACAAAAAAGGGTACATTTATAGCAATCTAGTCTTTGACAAACCCAGAGATACCAACATTAGGGATAAAAATTCATTATTTGGAAAAAACTGTTGGGAAAACTGGAAATTAATATGGCAGAAATTAGATATGGATCCACACTTAACACCATATACCAAGATAAGATCAAAATGGGTCCATGATTTAGGCATAAAGAGGGAGATAATAAATAGATTAGAGGAACAGAGGATAATCTACCTCTCAGACTTGTGGAGGAGGAAGGAATTTATGACCAGAGGAGAACTAGAGATCATTATTGATCACAAAATAGAAGATTTTGATTACATCAAACTAAAAAGTTTCTGTACAAATAATACTAATGCAAACAAGATTAGAAGGGAAGTAACAAATTGGGAAAATATTTTTAAAAACAAAGGTTCTGACAAAGGTCTCATTTCCAAAATATATAAAGAACTGACCCTAATTTATAAGAAACCGAACCATTCTCCAATTGATAAATGGTCAAAGGATATGAACAGACAATTCTCAGATGAAGAAATTGAAACTATATCCACTCACATGAAAGAGTGTTCCAAATCACTACTGATCAGAGAAATGCAAATTAAGACAACTCTGAGATACCACTACACACCTGTCAGATTGGCTAAGATGACAAGAACAAATAATGATGAATGTTGGAGGGGATGTGGGGAAACTGGGACACTAATACATTGCTGGTGGAATTGTGAAAGAATCCAGCCATTCTGGAGAGCAATCTGGAATTATGCCCAAAAAGCTATCAAACTGTGCATACCCTTTGACCCAGCAGTGCTACTACTGGGCTTATATCCCAAAGAAATACCAAAGAGCAGAAAGAGACATATATGTGCCAAAATGTTTGTGGCAGCTCTTTTTGTTGTAGCTAGAAACTGGAAGATGAATGGATGTCCATCAGTTGGAGAATGGTTGGGTAAATTATGGTATATGAAGGTTATGGAATATTATTGCTCTGTAAGAAATGACCAGCAGGAGGAATACAGAGAGGCCTGGAGAGACTTACATCAACTGATGCTGAGTGAAATGAGCAGAACCAGAAGATCACTATACACTTCAACAACAATACTGTATGAGGATGTATTCTGATGGAAGTGGAAATCTTCAACATAAAGAAAAGCCAACTCACTTCCAGTTGATCTATGATGGACAGAGGTAGCTACACCCAGAGAAGAAACACTGGGAAGTGAATGTAAATTGTTAGCACTAATATCTGTCTGCCCAGGTTACATGTACCTTCGGAATCTAATGCTTATTGTGCAACAAGAAAATGATATTCACACACATGTATTGTATCTAGGTTATATTGTAACACATGTAAAATGTATGGGATTGCCTGTCATCGGGGGGAGGGAATAGAGGAAGGGAGGGGATAATTTGGAAAAATGAATACAAGGGATAATATTATAAATATATATATATATATATATATATAATAAAAAATTATTAATTTAAAAAAAAAAAGAAAAAACCAGACCTACATAAAAGGTTTGATCTTCAAATACAGAACTTAAGAGATTTCTAAAAAGGTAAAAAGAAATCTTGAGAACTATACTTCTGTCAAAAAAATATGTAAAGAACATATGTACAATTTGTCTTAGAAACTAGAGGTGGAAAGGAGATTATATCATAAAAAAGTGTAAAGTGGTGGTACTACATCTCATGAAGAGGCAAAAGTAACCTATTATATCTGAGAGAAAGAAAGGAGGGAGATGAGCATAGCGTGTATCAATAGACATATTCAATTTATGGTGAAACTTCTTCCACTTCATTGAAAAGTGAAAGGGAAGGAGTAAGCTAAGGGGAAGGGAATACAGTAATTTCGAGGAAAAGGGGTAAAATAAGGGGAGGATCTTTAAGGTGGGCTAGGGATTCTAAAAAGGGAGGGCTGTGAAAAGCAAGTGGTGTTCACCAGTTTAATACTGGATAGGAGGGTAAAAGGGAAGGGAAGGGGAAAAGCATAAGCAGGGGTTAATAGGATGACAAGCAATATAGAATTAGTCCTTCTAACCATAAATGTGAATGGGGCAAACTGCCTCATAAAGAGGAAGCAGTTAGCAGACTGGATTAAAAGTCAGAATCCTACTATATGTTGTTTACAGGAAACACACCTGAAACAGGGTGAGACATTCAAACTAAAAGTAAAAGGGTGGAGCAGAATCTATTATGCTTCAGGCAAAACCAAAAAAGCAGGAGTAGCCATCCTCATCTCAGATCAAGCAAAAACAAAAATTGATCTAATTAAAAGAGATAAGGAAGGGCATTATATCCTGCTAAAGGACAGCATCAATAATGAAGCAGTATCAATATTAAACATATATGCACCAAGTGGTGCAGCATCTAAATTCTTAAAAGAAAAATTAAGAGAGCTGCAAGAGGAAATAGATAGCAAAACTATAATAGTGGGAGATCTCAACCTTGCACTCTCAGAATTAGATAAATCAAACCACAAAATAAATAAGAAAGAAGTCAAAGAGGTAAATAGAATACTAGAAAAGTTTGATATGATAGATCTTTGGCGAAAGCTAAATGGAGACAGAAAGGAATATACTTTCTTCTCAGCAGTTCATGGAACCTATACAAAAATTGATCATATACTAGGGCATAAAAACCTCAAAATCAAATGCAGTAAGGCAGAAATAGCAAATGCATCCTTTTCAGATCACAATGCAATTAAAATAACATTTAATAAAAAGCCAGGGGAAAATAGACCAAAAAATAATTGGAAACTAAATAATCTTATACTAAAGAATGATTGGGTAAAACAGCAAATCATAGACATAATTAATAACTTCACCCAAGAAAATGACAATAATGAGACATCATATCAAAATGTGTGGGATACAGCCAAAGCAGTAATAAGGGGAAGTTTTATATCTCTACAGGCCTACTTGCATAAAATAGAGAAAGAGAGGGTCAACGAATTGGGCTTACAACTAAAATTGCTAGAAAAGGAACAAATTAAAGACCCCCAGACAAACACAAAACTTGAAATTCAAAAAATAAAAGGTGAGATTAATAAAATTGAAAGTAAAAAAACTATGGAATTAATTAATAAAACTAAGAGTTGGTTTTATGAAAAAAACAACAAAATAGACAAACCCTTAGTAAACCTGATTAAAAAAAGGAAAGAGAAAAAGCAAATTGATAGTCTTGAAAATGAAAAGGGTGAACTCACCACTAATGAAGAGGAAATTAGAACAATACTTAGGAGCTCCTTTGCTCAACTTTATGCCGATAAATTCGATAACTTAAATGAAATGGAAGAATACCTTCAAAAATATAGCTTGCCCAGATTAACAGAGGAAGAAGTAAGTAGTCTAAATAGTCCCATCTCAGAAAAAGAAATAGACTAAGCTATTAACCAACTTCCTAAGAAAAAGTCCCCAGGACCAGATGGATTTACAGGTGAATTCTACCAAACATTTAAAGAACAACTAACTCCAATGCTATGTAAACTATTTGAAAAAATAGGGATTGAAGGAGTCCTACCAAATTCCTTCTATGACACAGACATGATACTGATACCTAAACCAGGTAGATCAAAAACTGAGAAAGAAAACTATAGACCAATTTCCTTAATGAATATTGATGCTAAAATCTTAAATAAGATATTAGCAAATAGACTTCAGAAAATCATCCCCAGGATAATACACTATGACCAAGTGGGATTTATACCAGGGATGCAGGGCTGGTTTAATATTAGGAAAACTATTAGTATAATTGACCATATTAATAATCAAATTAATAAAAACCATATGATCATCTCAATAGATGCAGAAAAAGCATTTGATAAAATCCAACATCCATTCCTACTAAAAACGCTTGAGAGTATAGGAATAAATGGACTATTCCTTAAAATAATAAGGAGCATATATTTAAACCCTTCAGTAAACATCATATGTAATGGTGATAAACTAGAACCTTTCCTTGTAAGATCAGGAGTGAAACAAGGTTGCCCACTATCACCATTACTATTCAATATAGTACTAGAAACTCTAGCCTCGGCAATAAGAGCCGAGAAAGAGATTCAAGGAATTAGAGTAGGAAATGAAGAAATCAAATTGTCACTTTTTGCAGATGACATGATGGTATACTTAGAGAACCCCAAAGACTCTGCTAAAAAGCTATTAGAAATAATTCAGAATTTTAGCAAAGTCGCAGGATACAAAATAAATCCACATAAATCCTCAGGATTTTTATACATTACCAACACAATCCAACAGCAAGAGATACAAAGAGAAATTCCATTCAAAATAACAGTCGATAGTATAAAATATTTGGGAATATATCTACCAAAGGAGAGTCAGGAATTATATGAGCAAAATTACAAAACACTTGCCACAAAAATAAAGTCAGATTTAAATAATTGGAAAGACATTCAGTGTTCTTGGATAGGCCGAGTGAATATAATAAAGATGACAATACTCCCCAAACTAATCTATTTATTTAGTGCTATACCAATCAGACTCCCAAGAAACTATTTTAATGACCTAGAAAAAATAACAACAAAATTCATATGGAAGAATAAAAGGTCGAGAATTGCAAGGGAACTAATGAAAAAAAAGTCAGAGGAAGGTGGTCTAAGTGTACCTGATTTAAAGCTATATTATAAAGCAACAGTCACCAAAACCATTTGATATTGGCTAAGAAATAGACTAGTTGATCAGTGGTATAGGTTAGGTTCACAGGGCAAGATAGTGAATAAAAATAGCAATCTAATCTTTGACAAACCCAAAGATCCCAAATTTTGGAATAAGAATTCATTATTTGACAAAAACTGCTGGGAAAACTGGAAATTAGTATGGCAGAAACTAGGCATGGACCCACATTTAACACCACATACTAAGATTAGATCAAAATGGGTCCAAGATTTAGGCATAAAGAACGAAATCATAAATAAATTGGAGGAACATGGGATGGTTTACCTCTCAGACTTGTGGAGGAGGAAGGAGTTTGTGTCTAAGGGAGAACTAGAGACCATTATTGATCACAAAATAGAACATTTTGATTACACCAAATTAAAAAGTTTCTGCACAAACAAAACTAATGCAAACAAGATTCGAAGGGGAGTAACAAATTGGGAAAAAATTTTTACAGTTAAAGGTTCTGATAAAGGCCTCATCTCCAAAATATACAGAGAATTGACTTTAATTTATAAGAAATCAAGCCATTCTCCAATTGATAAATGGTCAAAGGATATGAACAGACAATTTTCAGATGATGAAATTAAAACTATTTCCACTCATATGAAAGAGTGTTCCAAATCACTATTGATCAGAGAAATGCAAATTAAGACAACTCTGAGGTATCATTACACACCTGTCAGATTGGCTAAGATGACAGGAACAAAGAACGATGAATGTTGGAGGGGCTGTGGGAAAACTGGGACACTAATGCATTGTTGGTGGAGTTGTGAAAGAATCCAACCATTCTGGAGAGCAATCTGGAATTATGCCCCAAAAGTTATCAAAATGTGCATACCCTTTGACCCAGCCATACTATTACTGGGCTTATAGTAGTTCCAAGGAACTAGTAGTAGTTCCAAGGAACTACTAAAGAAAGGAAAGGGACCTGTATGTGCCAAAATGTTTGTGGCAGCCCTTTTGGTTAGAAGCTGGAAGATGAATGGATGTCCATCAATTGGAGAATGGTTGGGTAAACTATGGTATATGAATGTTATGGAATATTATTGTTCTATAAGAAATGACCAACAGGAGAAATACAGAGAGGCTTGGAGAGACTTACATCAACTGATGCTGAGTGAAACGAGCAGAACCAGAAGATCATTATACACTTCAACAATGATACTGTACGAGGATGTATGCTGATGGAAGTGGATTTCTTCAACATAGAGAAGAGCTAATCCAATTCCAATTGATTAATGGTGGACAGAACCAGCTACATCCAGAAAAGGAACACTGGGAAATGAATGTAAACTGTTATTTTTACCTTCTGAATCCAATTCTTCCTGTGCAACAAAAAATTCGGTTCTACACACATATATCGTATCTAGAATATACTGTAATATATTTAACATATATAAGACTGCTTGCCATCTGGGGGAGGGGGTTAGGGGAGGAAGGGAAAAAAATCTGAATAGAAGTAAGTGCAAGGGAAATGTTGTAAAAAATTACCCATGCATATGTACTGTCAAAAAAATGTTATAATAATAAAATAAAATAAAAATTAAAAAAAAAGATAATATCATCCCCCCCCAAAAAAATGATGAGAACAGTGTAGATGTATTTCTCTCCCAAATGTTCTATTGTATTATACTTTATCTTTTTTATTTCTTAAATTTTATTTATTCTGAATGTAAGAAATAAAATAAATATTTCTATAATGTAGCAGATTAGAAAAAAGATGACTGTACATTGTATACAATAGATTTGTATACAACTTGCTATCCTCTTAAATATATAATACAATTATCATGTAACCTTTTATTATATTTTATTAAATTCTCAGTCAGTTAGTAGAAATGTATTTCTCTTTCTTTTGTAAAGTCACATTTCACAGTTCTTCATGAGCTAAATTATCCTAGGTCCAAGATATATTTAAAGAGCAATGAATATTGAAGGGTGTTTGTTTTTGATACATAGTACTTCTAATATTCAGACTATAAATGCTCTTAAAGGAGTACCTCAAGACCCAGCCATCTAGACTAGGAAATTCATCTGTCTTCCTTTGTCCAAGATTTAAAGAACAGTAATCCCAGGAGGCCCCTGGAACAAAGCTCTTAGCCAAATGGATCATTTTATATTTTCCCTAAAGAATAACGTCAAGAGGCTGAACCCTTGATGTCATATGGATTTCATTTCTCATATATACTCTAAAACTACTTGCTTATTCCTTCAGAGAAACATCTGTTAAGTGGACATTGCAATCTACCTCTTTCCTTCATTCCTAGAATATACTTTCTCCTAATTATCCCTTTCTCTTTATACTCTCCAGCTCCCTTTGACTCTCAGTCCAATTACCAACTCCTAGAGGAATCTCTTTGGGATTCTCCAAGTTGTTTCACTTCTCAGATGTCTGCCCTCCTTCTAATTCAGATTGTGTTGTAACACAGATTTATATTGGAAAGGTACTTTAGGAGTCATCAAACCTTATCATTCATTGTTATAAAGATGAGGAAACTGAGGAACAGAAAAAGTAAGTGATCTGCACAAGGTCATGAAGGTAATAAAAACCAGAAGAGAAGGTTCAACCTACTTCCTCTAGCTCCATATCCAGAGCTTTTTCCTTTGGACACGGTTGCTTCATTTTGTAAATGTTTTCTATTTGTTGTATGTATGTCTGAGTATCTTAGTGAAATGTAATCTTCTTGAAGGCAGGAATTGTTGGGTTTTGCTTCTGGATGCTCAGCACCAAGGATAGATCTTGGCATGTAAGAAGTTGTTGAACAGAATAAAATTGGATTGAATTTAACAGAATTATGTATAAACTACATTCAGACATCTATTCAGTCTCAGGAGTTGAATACAGCTTCTGCAACTATAGCCAATACCATACTGCTGCTTCCTTTCTCCTTTTTTTAGTCTAGGTTTGGTAATCTTTGCTAAGAGTCCTCATTTAGGGATAAGGGAGATAAAATATGTAAAGCTCCCTGGAAGAATGGAACTATTTGCATATAAAATCCAATCATTAGTAATGCATTAATAGTTTGCACTGATTGCCTCTAGTTTTTGAAATGCTTTTTCTCTCTCCTGCATGTGTGTGAACAGTTGTTTAAAGATGTCTTGAAATTTTTTAATGAATTATGAGAAATTTTTCCTAACAAAATGAGACCATAATTTTCTTGGTTGGATGAATATGAATGCAATCAAGGGATACCTTTAGATAGCAATCCCAAGAGAAGTTTTGTTAGAAAACATTCAGCTAGGGAAAGAGGGTAAAGACAGTAAAATAAGAAAAAGGAAAGCACAGGCAAAGGACACAATGAATTAAAAATGGGGGAAAAGACCAAGAATAGGCGGGGGGGGGGGGGGGGGGGGAGGTGGTTCTCAGAACATTACAGGAAAAAAGAAATCAGAACACACAATTTTCTTAATAACAATCTAAAAGAACTAACTCAATGGTTAGAGCCTTCATCTTGGAGTCAGGAAGAACTGTGTTCTAGTTTTATCACTTCCACATGCTGTATGGCTAAGAAGTCATTCAGATTCTCTAAATTTCAATTTCCTCATTTCTAAAATGGGAATAATAATGCCCTAATCATCAATATCAAAGATTTATTATGATACTTAAATGGGATAACATGTAAAATTTTTATGAACTTTGAAATTCTATATCAATCATTTGAAAAGCATTTATTGAGTATTTGCTATGTGTCAAGCCCTGTCCTAATTGTTGAAGATACAAAGACAACAAACATCCTTGCCCTCAAAGAGCTTACATTTGATCAGGAAAAAATAGCATATATATGTTCATGTATAAAGAACAATGACAAGATAATGGGGAAGACCCTAATAGCTAGAAGTACCAGTCAAAACTTCATATAGAAAATTATAGTTGAAAATTATAGTTGAGTTAAAATTTGAAGGAAACTAAAAAATTTAAAAGATAAAAATAGAAAGGAGTACAGTAAGGTATGGGAAACAATCTTTGCAAGGCACAGGGAGGTGAGGTAGAGTGTCACATAGGAGGAATAGTTATTATTATTGTAGATATTGTTATTATTTCATTTTTCTCATTTTCATGTTCTATGGAATTCAGAAAGAATTTTTTCCTAAGACATGTCAATAACTTACTAGTCTCTCATTCTCAACTTTCCATAAACCATTTAACAAGTGGAGGAAAAAATTTATGTTTGTAATTTAAGTGTAAGCATGCAAAGTCATCTTCTATAACACTCATGGAAAGCATATTTGAAATAACTCCAATCACAAATAAGACAATAGAGAAAATATATACATCTTCCTATTCCTATATGGTTTTGATTTCCTCTGCTAGGTCTCTATTTTAAGAAATTTGCATGTGACATAGTTTAGGAATAGGTTGTTTGGTATGGTGACATCTATTAAAAATAGTGTCTCCAAATTTGTATGGATCAATGTCATGGAAAATTAGAGGTAATGAATGAATCTGTAACCCTGCAAATTTTCATTTATAATGTTAGGTATTTATTTGTAATAAGAGGAGTATTTAACTAAAAGACTGTTAAAAATCAATTCCTTGAAAAGAGATTGTTTTATCTTTGTGTTTCTATTACTTGTATTTAGCATAGTGCCTAGAATATAGTAGGATAATAGGAATTTAATAAATGCTTGTTGATTAATTGATTGATTAGTTGACAAAGCATTGCAAGTTTCTGGTATATTTCATCTTCTACATCATCATCATCACATTCTGTTTACATTCTAAGCTAGATCTTTTTATTTTAAAAGCTTTTCATTCCACATATCTTAGATATTATGAGTTTTTATTTTACACCATATATTTAAAAGTGTTCTCAAACTAAAAGACAAAAACAAAGTTTTATCTGTCAGATTTGAGGCAACAGTTCAGTCTAAGAAAATGGTCCCATTCTAATACAATTTATTATTGGATGTCTCCAGAGTATTTTGAATTCTGTATTTGTAGTAAGGAAATTTGCTATCTTTCAATTCCTCATCAATGGTCAGTTTCTGATGTTTAAATTCTAGTCACCAAGTCATGTTTTGGAAGCTGCTATAATTCCACAGCATACAGCATATTTTCTAATATATACTTGCACATTCTGTATTATCACTAAGTCTGATCTCTATAAGGAAAACTCTTGTGATTTTATGTGTTAGGTGGTAGAATGGATAGAGAAGCAGACTTGGTCAAGAGGACCTCAATACAAATCCAGCTTCAGACACCAACTGAGTGTGTGGTACTGGTAACTCATTTAACTACTTTCAGTATCAGCTTCCTCATCTGTACAATGTGGATAATATCTACCACACAGAATTGTTAGAAAGATCAAGTGAGATAATAAATGTAAAGTGCTTAGCACAATGCCTAACACAAGGTGTATACTTAATAAAGATTAAGTTTTTATTAGATGTTATTAAGTACCTAGACTTGGATTTCCATCAGAAATTCCTCTGATTCCACTTCCTACCCTCTTTTTTTGACATAATTTTCACTGTGTTCATGCCTATATCTATCACCCATTGAGGATCTGTTTATACAGTCTTAGATCTTCATCACTTTAAAGGCTCTATCCACAATAAACCACTTTTGTTTATGTTTAATAAATAGAGAAGCAAATACCTTGATATTAATCTTGATTGTTGCTTAGCAAATTAATGTCTGCTTGTTCCAAGTATTTCTGTAAGTTTTTTTTTTTGGCTTATTTATCATATGCCTTAAGAATGTCACTAATCTTTTTTTTTCCTTTTTGATAAGAAAGTATTCATTTTGCCATAGCTTCTATAAGGTCCCCTAGGTGTACAACCTCATGCTTTATTAATATTGTACTGATTTTGGTTAAATTCATTTCAAGAGAAGCCATAGTCCATTTTACAGTTTCAAAAGTGCATTTTGATTGATATTATATATGTATTGATTGAAACATATTAGAGATCTCAATGTATAGAGTATTGGGCCTGGAGTCAAGAATCCCTGAGTTTATATCTGGCCTCAGATATTTACTAATCTGACCCTAAGCAAGTCATATAACCCTGTTTTGTCTCAGTTTCCTTGTCTGTAAAATAAGCTAGAAAAGGAAATGTCAAAATCACACCGGTATCTTTACTAAGAAAACCTCAAATGGGCACAAAGTGTCAGATACAAATGGAATGATGGAACAATAACAATTATTCATTTGATTTTTATTTCAGATTCTATTTGTTCTCTTAATGTTACCAGCCACAGAGACCTTGATATTCTATGTTCTATGTGTCTTGCCTAGAAGAAGACAGCATTATTTATAGGTATAATCATCAATGTGATCTGGATTTAAGCTCAAAGTTTTCCTTGATTTAGAGCACATCAATGACATAAGGAAAAGCTAGATTTTTTATATTCATTGGTTAGTTTTGATTAACTGTTTTCTCCCCTCCTTTTTATTCCTTTATATAATGCCTCATTCTTATTGAAGGGGAGGGGAAGGATGACACAGTAAATATAGCTGATCTAAAAATAAAAGATAAAAATAAAATTTACAAAATTTTACAGGAGCTTAAATAACATTTTGATTTTATTGGAAAAATGTTGCTCTGGATAAAACAGCTTTTTAAGTAAAACCACATAACTTGATGTCATTCATGTATATAAGATAATCTTAAGATGTTTTTATCTAAATCTCTCTTTAATTTGGAAGCAGTATTTCATTCTATTTATAAGAGATGATTATAAATTTAAAGTTAGACAGAACCAGAAAGGGCTTAAACTTTCTGAAAAATATCTTTTCTGTCAGTTGATACTGATGTTTTGGTGGTATGTTATAAAAAAGAACAGTTTCCCATGTAGGCATAAGATATTCTGGAATTATCACTACACTTGGTCTAATTTATAGACTTGCAATACATGAAGAAACAGAGAGAAGACTTAAGTCAAAGGCATTGTGGTGCAGTGGATAGACTATTGTGCACAAATTCAAATCTGTCCTCAGAGATTTACTAGCTGTGTCACCCTGGACAAGTCATATCATCTCTGTCTCCTTCAGTTTCCTGAACTGAAAAATAGGATAATAATGGCATCTATCTTCCAAGGTTATTGTAGGGAATCAAATAAGATAATAATTGAAAATGCTTAGCACAGTATCTGGCACATAATAAACACTATGTAAATGTTAGCTGCTATTATTATCATTATTATTATTAAACACAGAATCAATATTATGGCATCTTTGATCTGCTGATACAATAATTACCCACTGAATATTACATTTCTCTTTACTCTTCAGGACTTTTTTTCATCTAAAATTGTCCCTCAGTCAATATTTTTATTTCCCTGTATGTATTTTAAAATTTTTTATTGATTGTAAACTATGAATGCTTTATACAAAGTGCATATATACAAAATTGTCCTGCATTTGTAGGGAATCAATGGCATTCTAACATTTTGCAAATAGATATGTGATGCTCTCTGTTAAGAAGGATGGAATCAGACTTGTTTCTCAGATAAATTTGTAAAATACTATTGTTAATGGTTCATGAACTAGCATAAAGCTCTTGAGCCAAAGACAGTGAATCTTATCTAAGCCCAGCACTCCTTCAGTTGTGGAGAGAGGTAAAATCAGAGTTATGTCCCTTGACATAACTGTTTTATTCCTAATATATTGCACTATATTACTAGTGCACAAATGTTTCTCATTTGACCTATCTTTGTCATTATTTTGGATTTTTTACTATGCAAATGATGAGGAAACTTCCATATTCTCCTCGTTCAGGGTAATCTGTCTCACCATCCATCTCCATTTTTGATCAATGTTAAACTATTTGTTTAGATTTTTTTCTCATTGTCGAGTCCTTTTACTGCCCTTATTTTTATTTTTATGTTTAATTTCTGAATAAGATAATTGAGAATTTCTGGAGTTTTCTGATTTTTTTCATCTTTTCTTTCTTGGCTGCCTTTAATTGTGTAAAATAACTCTCAAGTTTCTTACTATATGTGCCAACATGATATTTATGTGGCCTTCTAGGACCTTTCTATAGATTTTCAGTAGCACTAGCAAGTTACTTCTGTGATAGAAATGCTTGACACATGTCTTTAGGGATAGATATTCATTGATAGTTACATTTTTGCTCCTATATTCAGTGAAAAAGTCTTGAAACAATTTTAATTATTACAGAAGGAAAATATGTGCTTTCTTGATAGTATTTTAAGTTGAACCTATTCTAGTCCCCTCTGCCTAATTTCTTTATTTCTGCTCAGGTTATCACTATCATCCCAGTCACTCAGCCTCACAATAGCATATACATCATCCTTAATTTTTTTCTCTTTTTCTCTGTCTCTGTCTCTCTACCTCTTTCTTTCTCACTTCCCATAACCAATCAATTGCCATATCCCAACATTTTTACCTTCGCAATATCTCTCCTATAATTTCTTTCCTCTTCTGATATTTGAACTATCCCAGATTCTTTTTTCTTCATACTAGACTACTGCAGCTAGCTAACTACTTGATCTCCCTGCCTCATGACTCTCTCTACTGCAGTCCACCCTCCATTCAATCATAAAAGTGATTATTCTAATCACACATATGATCATTTCACACACACACACACACACACACACACACACACACACACACACCTCTTCTACCTCCATTCAATCAATTAATTTCAACCAAGATTAGAGTTTCTTCAGTTTCTTCTACCTTAGATTTAACCTATGTTGACAGTACCCTAAACCAACCAAATCTCATGGATATTTGCAACATCTTATTCCTTATTACAATTATTACACAATACTTCCATTGAAGGTAGTTTTGTGGTATAGTGGATTGAGCACTGGACCTGAAGTCAGGATGACTGTTTTTCCTGAGTTCAATTCTGACTTCAGACACTTACTGGCTATGTGACCCTGGGCAAGTCACTTAATGATGTTTGCTTAGTTCCTCATATCTAAAAATGAGTTGGAGAAGGAAATGGCATACCATGACAGTGTCTTTGCCAAGTATCATTTTCCAGATGGGGTCATGAAGAGACAGACGTGATTGAAATGACTGAATCATAACAAGCTCCCATTTAAATACTATACAATCTAGCCAAACTTGCCTTTTGGGTTTTTCTCATAGGTAATATTTCATCTCCCATCTCATTGGCTATCCTCCATAGCTGGAGTGCCTTCTCTTCAGTTGTGCCTCTTGAGACTCTTAGTTGCCTTCAAGAATTTCAATGACAGCTTAGGGATTCATTAAGACATTGAAAGGCTAGAACCTTGGGTTGAATCTAGTAAGATGAAATTCAAAAAAGAAATATGTAAATGGGTAAAAAATTAAATTTTCTATACACAGAATGAAGGAGACATAGTTAGACAACAATTGGTCTGAAAAAAAGATATTGGGAGTTTAGTTTGTTACAAACTTGATATTATCAACAGTGTAATGTAGCAATCAAAAAGGCTTACTAAGGTTATCTTGGGCTATATAAAATAGAGACATTCTTTCCAGGAACAAGGATATACTAGTCTTACTCTGTCCTAGTCTGGCCACATATAGAGTGTTCTGGGTATAACTGTGCAAAAAGGGACATTAATAAAGGAGAGAGTGTCCAAAGGAGGACAAACAACATGGTGAAGGGTTTTGGGTCACTGTTGTATAAAGAATAGTTGGAAGAATTGGAGATGTTTAGCTTAGGAAAAAGGTGAGTTGGAGGATGTGACAACTATCTTTAAGTACTTGAAGTGCTGTCATTTGAAGAATTTGACTTTGCTGGTTGAAATTCTGATTCTGATTTGGTTTATTCTATTTGTACTTAAAAAGAAGAATCAGGAGCAGTAGGTGAAAGTGCAAAGAAGCAAATCTAGGTTTAGCTTACAGTCAATAAAACAAAACAAAACAAAACAAAGCATTTTAATAATTAGAGCTATCCATTAGTTGTATGGCCAATTATTAAAAGATGGTGAATTGTCCCTCGCTATATGTCTTCAAGCAGAAACCTGAGATACGTTAAAAATGGGGATTCTTTCATGTATGAATTGGACTCAGTGACTTTAGCAATTCCTTCCAATTTTAAAATTCTGTGATTCTGAGAAGACTGGTTTCTCTTTCTGTATGAGACCTTTTCTGGTTCCCTAGAGGCAACTTCTTTTTTTTTAATTAAAGCTTTTTTATTTTCAAACATATGCATGGATAATTTTTAACACTGACCCTTGCAAAAACCTTGTGTTCCAAATTTTCTTTCTTTCCTCCTACCTCTAACCCCTAGATAGCAAGTAACCCAATATATGTTAAACGTGTCAAATTATATGTTAAATCCAATATATAAAATTATCTTGCTGTCTAAGAAAAAGCATATCAAAAAGGGAAAAAATGAAAAAGAAAACAGAATGCAAGCAAAGAACAGCAAAAAGAGTGAAAATACTATGTTATGATCCACACTCAGTCCCCACAGTCCAGTCTCTGGGTGTAGATGGCTTTCTCCATCACAAAACCATTAGAACTGGTCTTAATCATCTCATTGTTGAGAAGACTCATGTCCATCAGAATTGATCATCATATAATTTTGTTGTTACCATGTACAATGATCTCCTGGTTCTGTAGAGCCATATTCTTAAATCATGGTTTATGTCTCCATATGGGGTCTCATAACTAAATATAAAGGTCATGGAATTATGATTTATTATCAGTCAATGTTTGGTTTTATACCTAGTTATTTACTTATATACCCAGGGTCACGTAAAATTTTTTCAGGTGAATAGAGGTCACAAGAGGAAAATAGTTTAAGAACCCCTGTCCTAGAGAAAATATCTCCCTGTCACCCTACCTCAAATAGGCTAATGTTTCTGGTTTTAATATGTTTTCATATATTCATGTACTCTCTTCCATTAGAATGTAAATTTATTGAAAGCTGGGACTGGATGCCCATTGGTCATTGTATCTTTAGCCCTACCTCAGTATATAACATATGATAAGTAATTAATAAATGTTTGCTGATTAGCTGATTAAGAATACACATTAAATTTCTTAAAGAAAAGGCTATTTTAACTAGCAACATTATTACTACAAGCATTCAGAATAGGTTTAAGAAAAGCCTGGTAAAAATAGAAACTCAATTCCAATTATAGTTCTTCACTTTAATTTATTGGGCATCAAAAGTTTTGGGTTATCTAATACTGGGAGTGTCCTGAAGTCTATTAGAACAGGCTTGAAAGAGAAGATAATAAAATTTTTGGTTTGAGCATTTACTGTTCAAAAATGATAAGTGCTATAAATAAGGGTTTGGCTTATTGTTTTGTTAATTTCTAGATTTTAAAAAATGATACACATTAAATTTAAAAGTGTGTCTACATCCTCCTCTCCCTCTACCCCTCCAACAAAAGACAAGTGTTTAACATTTACCAGCACACTCATGTCTATACTTCTATTTCCAAAATTATTCCACTTGTTAAATGAATATAATTCTACTGGATTAGGTTTGTGGTTTCCTAAGTATAGGAAACTACTCATGAAAAACTCCCTTGCTCAATATAAATGGGCATCTTTTCTTATGTGTATAGTCCTAGAGAGATGCCTCGGGCTCTGAGATATTAAGCAATCTGCATAGAGTTGCACAGCCAGGTGGGATTTAATTTCTAATTTTTCTGACTTCAAGGCCAGTTCAGTCTATCTGCCTTGTTATCTCTCACTCTATCATGCAAATTTTACTACTCATCACAATTAAGGGATCATTATAAGATCTTACTACTTGAAATGACAGAATGAATGTGACAGAGGGCTTCCTGTTGATAAATTTCTTTAATCATGTCATAATGAAATAGGTCCTCTAAAAACAAAAGTATTAGCAGAAGACAAACACATGGTAGGGGAAAATTACAAGTATTTGGGCTTAGCAATATGATATTTTACTCATGGAATGGCATGCAATTGGTTTAGAGAAGACATATCCACTTGTATTCATATTTTGTGGAAAGCCCATTAATATAGAGTGTTGATAAATGGCAGTGTTTAGCATTTGGGGAGATTTGGGGTGCTGTAGGGTTTCGTGTTAAGTTCTTGTCTTCTGTAACATCTGGATTATTGATGGTAATCATTAATGATCTGGAAGAAAGCACACAGCATGTTAATAAAATCTGCAGATGTTACAAATTTGGGAGCTGTTGCACACACCAGGGGACCAAAAAGTAATACAAATGGATCTAATGAGATTACAAATATGGGAGGGGGAAAAGAAAATTAGATTCACTTTTTAAATACTGGAACTAATCTATCAAGGGGGAAATAATCCAAAGCAGGTTCATTGAACAAGGCTGTGGATAAACTTGGGACATTGTCATCTTAAATGAGAGATCAAAGTGCCACAAGATATTGACTTGAGTCAGAGTTGGCAATGCATTTTAGATTCATTTCTGTTCATTGCTGCCATGCCATTTCATCTTTTAAAGAAAACAAGGCATGGTGAGGGTATTTGAATATGCCAAAAGAGATAGGGTACTGATATATACTCAAATACTCAAATGGATCTGTGATTTCATTGATTGACAGTTTCCTCTTATAATTCAGATAACAACTTATCCATGCCTGCCTACCTGCACAATTCTCATCCATTTCTTCCCCAAATTTTCTACAGGTCAATATGCTGAAAGTCTTCCTTGATTTTTCCTGATTTCTACCAGTAGAACATTTTGGCTACTCATCTGTCATCCTTTGTTTCTGCCCTATCCCCAACTCATCTTCTCTTTTTGTCATACAATTGCTTGATGGTATCCTTTCTTCTTCTTCTTAAGAATTCCTCATTGGTTACATGTTGTAATCTAATCATATCAACTATGTACCTATTCCTTGTCCACTGTGGGACACTCAGTTTTAGTTCTTCAGCAAAAGTGGGAATTTCAGGAATTTCAATACAGAAACACTGTATTTAAAAAAATGAGCATTAGCTATTGTGAGAAGCATGATACCAGGAAATTTGCTGAAAGCAATTCAGCTTTCTCTATTCTTCCTTTTCAACTTCTAGCCCAGCTCATTTCCCTATTTGTGTTGTCTGTCTTAAATGTATTAGATTAGATAGGCTCTTTGGGTGACATTCAGATGGATGTTGAACTAAGGCAATAGGCATTCTTTATTCATATAATCTATACTGTGTGGATGGATAAGACAAACTCATTTGCATTGTTGCAGATCTCTTCCAGGAGACTGCCATGTCTTTGGGTTTGATGACATCCCAATATCAATAATAAACAAGAGCATCTGGAAAACCTCAGCATCACCCAGAAACTCTCTTCAATCTGTATTCTGTGTTGGATCTACTCCATAGAAGTGGAGAATGCTTTTGGTGGATATCTAGTTCCCTATTTTATACCTTACTTAATACACACACACACACACACACACACACACACACACACACACTGTACTCATTTACATGAATGCATATATGTGTATATATCTGTCCTACATATATATTTGTAGATATGCTTTAAGTATATGTATTATGAATATATAAACATGTACATATATATATGTGTGTGTGTGTGTATAAGTTATCCCTTCCACATTATAACTTTTCCCATTGCAGTTTTGATATACCATGGGTTGGCATAAGAAATTAAATAGGAATTTTGGGGAAGTTTTAAGGAAGCTGAAGACCACACACGAAAAAAAAAAAAGCAGACAGCACAGAAAAGTTTAGAAACTCAGAAATGCACAAAATATGTGGATATTGATGTATAATATCCACATATTTTATCTTTTAATGACATAACAATTCAAACTTTTTATTTGATATGAAGGGGGGGTCAACAAATTTTGTGCAGATTTTTCAAATTGTGGGGGTACCACACCTCTAATTCTCACAGTCTCTAAGATAAATGTACATAGGTTATAGAGACAGCAAATGAAACATATAATTAAGCTAAAGTAGAATTTTTAATCTCTAAATTATTTCAACAACAAGAGAAAAAAGAATAAATCAATGAATTGAGCATACAATTAAAAATAAAAGTGGATGAAAAATTGAAAATCTTGGTTATCTATGATCTCTTTGAGAGATAAACTCAGGAGAAACACTGCTGGGTCAAAGAGTATGCACAGTTTGATAATTTTTTGAACATAGTTCTAAATTGCTCTCCAGAATGTCTGGATCCATCCACAGTTCCACATATATAATTGATTGCCAAATTCTGATATTTCTATTCCTATACATCTCTCTTTTCACAGACACCAGTTGATTTCAAGTCTTTATTATTTATAATAATTTTTGTTGTTCAGTTATGTCTAACTCTTCATAAGCCTATCTGGGCTTTTCTTGGCAAAGATGTTAGAATGGTTTGCCATTTCCTTTTCCAACTCATTTAAATTAGAAAAATGAGGCAATCAGGGTTAAGTGATTTGCCCAGGGACCTACAATCAGTAAATGTCTGATGCCAGATTTGAACTCAGGTCTTTATTTTTTTCAAATTCACTGACTTTACTGACTTCAGGCAGTGTGCTCTAAACAAAGTTGCCTCTCCAGCATCTATATTACACTTTAAGGGTGGAAGATTTTTCAAAAACTACTTCATTTGCTCTATCCTCATTTTACAGATGAGAAAACTGGAGCATAAAGAGGTTTGGTGACTTGCCTAAAGTCACATATTTAATAAGTTTCTGAGGCTGGATTTGAATTCATGTTTTGTTAACCCCATGTTCAATGCTTTATAGCCATAGACTATTGTACCTGTGAAGTTGACTATTAAAATTCCTCCTTGGTCTTCTTGCTCCAACTCTCTCCCCATTCCAATCAATTCTGCAGACAACTTCCAAAATGATTTTCCCAAATCACAGACCTAAGTATGTTACTACCTCTATCTAACAACCTCATGGGGTTTTCAATCACTAGTTGGAACAACTACAACCTTTGTTTGGCCTTTAAAGCCATTTGCAATTTTACCCCTTTTTACATTTTCAATCTTTTTGTATATTACTCTTCTACATATATTCCATAGTCCTACCATCCAAGCCTAAATATTCATACTCACACACAGAACTGCATTTCCAGTGTCCATTGACTTCTACTATCAGTTCCTCCTCATTTCTACAATACTTTCCTTCTGCTTTCTTATATTTCATCAGGACACATTGCAAAACTCTGTTACAAGAGAATTTTTCTGGGGACTCTCACCACCTGAGCCTTCCCTATGACTTCCAATTACTCTATATGTATATTATATCTACAATTATTTTGTATGCTGTTTTCCCTTCCCCCACTTTAGAATTTGAATTTCTTCAAGATGGGAGCTTGCTCCCCATATCCTCTAAAAGACCTTTCCTACTTGTCTTCCCCTCTTTTTCTAGTCCATATTTATCTAGTCTATACATATACTGATTTAAGTATATATTGTGATCCCATTAGACTGCAATCTCTTTAAGGATAATGTCTGTTTTTATATCTCCATCACTTGATATAGAATCTGGCACATAGTAAGAACAATAAATATTTGACTAATATATTGATATGCAAATCATATTTGATATATATTATCATATATTATGATTATATTATATCATATATTATGATATATAATATCATATTGATATTAATGAAACTTAAAGTTTACTTTTATTTTTTGGCTTCATTTGTTCATCAAGGCAATGCTGGATTTCTGATCAGGAGAAATGGGACAATAATAAATGAAGTCAGAGAGAAGGCAAAGATTCTTAATCATTATTTCACTTTCTGTCCATATTTTAAGGAAAATAGTCTTTGGACTGGAAAAAATAACAACAGAAATAATTAATTGGTAATTGCTATCTATATTCCTCTATTTATAGAAATATATATATATATATATATATAATTAAGGTATAACGTTAAGGTTTTAACTACTATTATTAATTCAAAATACCAGCCCTACTTGGAACACACCTTTGAATATGTAAAGAACTAGAACTACCAATGGTCTCTAAACAATGGGAGGGGAGTCAAAGGGTTGGAGAAGGAAAAACATTTTCTTAGTTTTCAAAATCTTTAAGGAATAGACTTTGCCAATTCTAGACGAAGGAGCTTGAATTTGATTCTTTGTAAAACTCTAAACTGCCTTGTTATTAAAAGAATTAGTAAATAAACATCCCAAAATGGAAGCAGTAGTCTCAAAATTCAGATTAATCTCATTTCATTATCTGGAAATCTTACTAAATGAGGAAGAAGATCAAGGAAACTCAGTATCTTTGAAGCCAAGAGCTTAACAAAGTATTTGAAAAAATGTCACACACTTCTTATAGAAAAGATAGAAAGAAGTTGCTACATAATTCATTTATGTGAATTTAGAACCAGTGGAATGGATAGGACTCAGTTTGAAAAGAGATCCCTCCGAATAGAGTCTCCTGCTCCTGACTGTGTTGTTTTTTAATCAAATTTTTGGATAAAAATGCATGAAATATTCTTCAAATTTGCAAATGCCTCAAAACTGGAAAGAAGAACTAATATGTCATTTAATAGGAGTCAGGATTCCCTCCTAAATTCAATATTTTGTTGATTCTACTAAGATGAAATTTAATCAGAATAAATATAAAGTCTTATTTCTCTTTTTTTTTAAATCAACTCTATAAGAGTAAGAGTATTGAGCAAAGAAATCTTTTATCAATTTGTTGAGTTTTCCAATCAATTTGAGATTATGGTGAGTGGACATTTGTTTAGAAGAAGCTGGGGGCATCAGTTTCTGTTGATAATTGCATCTCTCCTCCATTTTGTGACTAAATGCTTCTACTTCCTTTCCTCTCACTCTGTTTTTAACTCTAGTTTCCGTCTTTTGATCTTACTACTTTATTGAAACTGCTTTCATTGGATTGCCAAATCTAATGGTCTTCATTTTTTCATGGTCTTCATTCTTCATCCTCTCTGCAGCATTTGAAGCTATCACCCTCTATCTACTCTTTGAATATTCTCTTCTCTCTAGTTTTTTTTATACCTTAATCTTTCCTCAAAAAAAAAAAAAAAAACAACAGAAAAAACAAAATGTATATTCTGGTACAGTGACACTGATTTCCTTGCACACATTTTCTCTGGCTATCCCCATGACTAGAATGCTTTCCTACCTCCAGGTTTTTCTGGCCTTCTCCAGTTCCTAGCTAAAATCCCACAATCTGCAGGAAGGTAGAATACCTTTTAATTATAATGCTATTCCTCCACTAATTATTTTCTATTTAAATTGTACATTGTTTGTTCATACATTTATTTGCATGTTGTTTCCCCCATTAGACTGTGATTTACTTGAGGGCAAGAACTATCTTTTGCCTTCATTCTTATCCTTAATGCTTAGCACAGTTCCAAACATATAGTAACAATGTGATAAATGCTTATTGACTAACTGACTTATAGAAGACAGAGAATTCAAGTTGACTGTTGGAAGCTCAGGAGGATAAACTCATAATTTTATATAATAGTGAGCTGATAGACCAATGTACTTTTTCCCTTGCTCAGCCTGTTCAGAAGTTAGATTGTTGCACAGCAGTGCTAAATTTTGTCTCTAGGCATGTTCTTTCACCACTCTGACCCCCAGATTCCACTCCATCAGAAGAGGTTGATGATGATTTGAATCATAAGCATATGGCAGCAGAAGACTGAAAAAATATTTCATGGATAACATTACTAAACCTAATGTGTCTCTCTGACAGCCTTAAATGTGATTCACTGAGAACCTCCCTCTGGTGTTATATAGTGGAAAGATCTCAAGATTTAGAATCAGGTGATTCTAAATTTAATCCTGGACCTGCATCTTATTCCTTTTATGATCTCTCCTCTCTGGATCTCAGTCACTTTATCTGTAAAATTAAATGGATAGATAAGATGATCTCCAAGGTCCATTCAAACTTGAAACCTATTACCCTATATCTCACCTTCTTTCCATTCTCTGTCACTTATTAAAACTTCTATTTGTTCCCTGAAAACATCAAATCTCTTGACATCCTCTCCAAGGTTCACTGTTCCTTCTCTCACATTCCCAACATAAGCCAGCTAGGAGATTCATCTTGCCCTCCATTTTCATCATTGTTTGACAATTGTCTCCCTTTGAATTTAATCCACTTCATCAGATCCTTGTTGTTTCTCTCTGGGCCTCTACCTAAGTTTCTCTCCTTCCTCCTTAGCTAGTTCTGTACCAGGCTCATCACTCTCTCATCTACCTGTGCCCCCTACAAATACATTAGTACTGGGGCTTCCCAACCTTTACAAATCCTATAATCTCTGCCCAAATATAGTAATAATGCTCTCAGTATGTGCCCTCTCTAATAACTTGAATTTTTCCCAGATATTGAATTTTTAGTTATGACTCTGAAATTTAAAAAACAGGTATTTTAAAATAAGATGGAAGCTTAAACAAATTGAAGACTACAATAGCTATTGACACAATTGCAAAGTTTTCAGCTTTCTATATTTTCATATTTATTCCTCTCACTTTGATCTACTATATTTACTTTTTATTTAAACACTGAAATGTGTCAATATAAATCCTTGCAATGTGAGACGAACTGGCAGGGGTAATTTAACTTTAAGTTAAAAAAATTGTAAAGAAAGGGACTATTTTTACATTTCTCAAAACTTTGATGGACTATTTTACTGTGTGACAGTCAATGGAAGCAGACGAGCAAGGCAACGTGATTAGACAACCACAAACATAAGGAGCTGTTGAATTTCTCAACCCCACGGGCAACAGAAATGGCAGAGCAGATTTTTGGGAAATTTTACACATTAGTACATAAACAGTCTGTCAAGAAATCACACTTTTCAGATGTCTACCTCCTACAGTCTTCAAGACATTAAAAAAATCATAAATGTGATTTGCAAAGAAGTTTCCTAGTCTCAATATACAGTGATTGTCATCACAAGCCAAATCCAGGAATATCAAGAGAAAAATTAAATTTTGAAAGATTTTTGGGAGAAGAAATCTGGCAGCAGGTTATGTACTACTAGATATTTTAAATATATATAACACCAGGGCTCTCATGGAGATTAAATGTTGCTAGAGATCTTAAATATGCTAAATTGTAAGCATACTTTCTAAAAAGAATATAGAGAAGAGGTGTATTTAAAAAGCATCCAAAAGGGACATAAATAGAAAGAAAGGACACAGTGACAGTCAGATTATGAAAGAGGGGAAGTAGGTCAGAAGCTCATTAAGAGGATACAATATAATGAAACTGATTTTACAAAAATAGGAGTGATAATGTAGGCAGCTAGGAAGATAATTAGAATAGCAAGGTGATAATGGTATGCATTGAATGAAGGCAAACTTCGAAGAGTTGAATGGAAATGAATAAAATTAAAAAGTGAGAAAACTCTCCACCACTGACCCAGTGTGTGGTAAACAGTAGAAAACAAACATAGGAAAAGTAAATTCCTTGCAAGGAATAATAGGCAAGGCTCTGTCTTCCTCCATGTTTCCTTATTGAGGTGAAATGACACTTTTCCCCAGCCTGGAGTTTGTTTGAGTAGTATATATAGACATTGTGTTTACATGGAAAAAGAAATTGTGGGTCTTCTGCTATTGCTCATTGGAAAGAGGGTCCTCTTCAGTCATGCAAGTTGCCCCTCTTCCTTTTCCTGAGTAGACTTGAAGGATTCTTAGGGATTGAACTTCAAGCTCTCTATTTCAGAACCTTAAATGTTTTGCTGGGCTGCCCGCCAAGTATTTCTTCCTTTTCCTCCATCCAGTTCTCACAGTGCTTAGGTTTTTTTTTTTTTCTCAGTAAAGTTTGACCCTCACCAGACTTTTTATTGCTTTTATATTCTGTATATGATTAGCCCTTCTTTGAGTCTTCTTGAATTCTAATACTTCTTTTTCCCCTGTTGCAGTCCAGCTTGATCAAAATGCACTCAGATCCCCAAATGGAGAAGGAAGCAAAAACAATGGCTTCCTTCTCATGAAATTCCTGAAAGGACCACCCACCCCTAACTTTGGCTCCAGAGTACCTCAAAGCTTTGTGAGCCACAGATTTGTGTGTTCTTCTGTATACAGCCCTCTGAGTTTATAAACATGGAAGTTTTTGAGTAGTCAGCTCCCTATGGCCTTTGTCAAAAAAACAACACTCTTGCATAAATAATTTTCCGGGTCAACTTTTCTCACACAAATTCAATATCAGGTCCTATGTTTTCATAAAGCATTCTAAAGTCAGGTTGCTTCCAGGCAGAAATAAGATTTTTGCTCAGTGAAATAGTGTTGCTTATGAACATCTGCAAGTACTATTCTCAGAGGGAAAACTAGTAAAGCCCAATTATATGCATTTTTTTTTCCACTGGAGGTGTCAAAATCCAAATCAAAATATGCACAAAGGAAAGGAGACATTGAGTAACATATGCATAATGGAGGCACACAGATTCTGGTGAATGAAAAATTAATTCAATATATTGTACAAATATGATTTTAACTAGATACAGAAACTAACTTATAAACATAATAGAAATTTTAAACGGAGGAGAAATACAAAGGACTAAATTTCATCAGTTGAGCAGTTTCCCCCAAACATATCTCAAAAACCCTTAAAAAATTAGAATTAGGTATAAATACCTCCTCTGACTTCTCCACTCATTCTCTCCGCTCACCCCAAGATCATTTATTTTAGACACTATCTTAATAGAAATTTAAAGGGGGTTTCAAGACAAAAATCATAAGATTTAAAATCTGCTCTATCATTTCTGTTGCCCGTGGGGTTGAGAAATTCAAAAGCTCCTTATGTTTGTGGTTGTCTAATCACAATTCCTTGCTCATCTGCTTACATTGACTGTCATACAATAAAATAGTCTATCAAATTTGTTTTAAAAATGCAAAAATAGATTTTTAAAAACCTGTTTTATAATACTTTTAGAAGCTAGTTATCTATATAGAATCAGTTTTAGAGAATCTTTAAGTGGGCATTTTCTACTAGAAAGTAACCACTATGTCACAAAATTTAGTATAAACAGCACTGGTTTCAATAAGGTTTAAAATATTTGTCATACTATTCTGAATACACAGATTTTTTTTTCTTCTTACAGGTCCCATAGATATAAAGAGAATACATTCTGGGACAGGATATTGAAAGGACCTAGATTCATTCATTTAAGGATTTTGAACACATATTGAAAGTATTATGATAGGACTTGAGAGAGATAAGTAAGATGGTCCTAGCCCTCAGAACTTACAATGACGTAGAGGACAGATGATATATACATAAGTAATAATTACATGAAATATAATAGGATAATTATTTAAGAAAGTTATACATGAAATGAATTGGAGAAATCATTTCTACTGAGCTAATAGAAAACAAAAAAAAAGTGATAAAACTCCATGACATAGATACCACTGAAAAATGTTTTATCTCAACAATTGATTATTTTAATTGGTAGGAAAACTCTAGTACCTCCTCTCTTGATCAAATACTTTAATGTAAGCAAAGAACTTTGCAAATGTTAAAACATGTATAAATATACGTTATGGTTATCATTGTAGTTATTTAACATGTGTGATATTTTATTTCAATTAAGTTCAAATAGTACTCAGGGAAATAGTTATATCACTTTCATGCTTTTACAATTAGTGTTCTATGGGCTATAGTATTACACTAGTCTACAAAAATAATGGATGTTTCTAATTGAAATAAAGAATGTAAGTTCATTTTCTATTGGCTCATGAAAACATTGTTGGCATAAGTCCAATAGCAGAAAGGAAAAATCAAGATAACAATATGTTCCCCAGGTTGTCATAAAGTGCCTTAGCCTTTTTTGATTAGGTTTCTATATTTTGTAAGCTTCATATTCCAGGTACCTATGAGATTATGAGTGTTTGTATGAAGACATCTCCTAAAACCATAGTTCATTAGTTTTTTATGAATCAATATAGTGTCTGAATGATTATAAGCAATAAATTCAAGTCTGTGATAATGGGATAATTTTAATTCAGCATATTTGTTAAATTCTTAAGGATATTTTTAATTCTGCATATTAAATGTGGGAATTGTTTGTTAGTTTGTAAAGGATAGCAAGCTTCTGATGTATAATCTTCACTGCTAGTTTGTGTATTACTAGGTATTTGGCAAGGGATGAATTTTTACTCTACTATATTGTGTTGTTATTTCTATTTCCTTGTATAATCTGCATTGTTCTATAATCTGAGGTGCTTAAGGACAACCTTTTAGCAATTTCTGCTATTGAAGATTGTGTTATATTAAAGATCTGGATTTGTTACCTCTATTTCTATAAACAGATTTGTGTGATTCAGTGATTTACTGAATGTTTCTTTATCAGCTTACTATTGATTGAGTTCATTCAGAGGTACTAATAGGGGGCCTTTGGCTTTCACTTTTGCATCTCAGTCATTTCATAGATCTCAGTCATCTAAAGAGAAACAATGGTACATTTGGAAAATCCAATGGCATGTAGTGCCAGACTAGTGTTAGGTTTTGTTATTGGTATTCAGTCATTTCAGTGATGTCTGATTCTTTGCGACTCCTTTGGGATTTTCTTGAAATAGATACTACAGTGGTTTATCACTTCCTTCTCAAACTCATTTGACAGGTGAGGAAACTGAGGCAAACAGGGTAAACTGACTTATCCAGAGTCACATAACTATTCAGTATCAGAGACCAGAGTTGAACTCCCAAAGATGTTTTCCAGACTTATTACTATATCCACTATAGCTACCCTATATTATTCGACTTTATTATTGTTGAACGAAGAAATATCTGCTGGTTCCAAAAATATTTCCTAAAGTTTTAAACTTTTTTTATACTGTGCTCTGAGAATATCTATAAATCAGTTTTTTTTCTCTCTGATGAGTAAATATTAATTTTTCTACAGCCATACTAAATTGATGTGCACTGGGTTACATTACCACTGAGAGGGGTTTTTTAAAAGTATTTTCTGAACCTATTATAGTTCACTTTAGAGTTCTAAAATTTTATATTGATAAGTGTTAAATAAGCACTTATTACTTTAAAGGTGATCTTCCCATTGAACTTTGGCTTAGGATGCCAGTAAATCTCTTGACATACAAAGCAGCAATTTTTACGTGATAATATCTTATTTAAAGAGGACCAAGGTATTTTGTAAGTATCTTCTTTTACCCTTGGTTCAATGTGATCTCCACATCCAAGCACAAAGCCTTAAGTATTTAATTCAAATGAACCTTTAGTGTCATTGAAAAAAGATTCCATGAGGTAGAGAAGCTGTCTAGTTGTTTTGGGGAGTGAAATTATATAACTTGATGTCATCCAGACCTAGCTTCACATGCTACCTGTGATGTTAATTATCTGTGTGACCTTGGTTAAGCTTTCAATTTGGTCCTTAGTTCTCATAATATAAAATGACAGGGTTGAAATAGATGGTCTTGAAATTATCTTTGGTTTCTAAATCAAATGTATCAATGTATCAAATCTAAATACAAATGTATATGTGTATATATATATATATGTATAAAAATATATATATGTGGGGGGGGAAAGAGAGAGAGAGAGAGAGAGAGAGAGAGAGAGAGAGAGAGAGAGAGAGAGAGAGAGAGAGAGGGAGAGAGAGAGAGATGAACCATTCAGCAAACATTTATTACCTACTATTTACAAGGTAATATGCTGGGTACCAGGGCAGGGATGTGTGTGTGTCTCTACACACACACACACACACACACACACACACACACACACACACACACATTTATATATGCAAATATATACACACATATGTGTATGTGTGTGTTTGTATAGTCTTTGCCACAAAACACTTAAAGTCTAATAGAATAATACTTATAAAGAGCCTATACTTTTAAACACATTCACCTAAAATTTGCCTACTACTCAGAGTATCCTCATGTAGATATTCTAAAGCTATAATTTTAAATATGAAACTTTCACTTAGAATTTATTTATATCCAAAGTCATAAATCCAAGAAAAAAAATGAGTGATTTACCTAGTGCTAATTTTAGGGAAGTTTGTGCTTTTCAATTTCCTAGTAACATTTTGGCCTCATGGGAATTTGAATGTGCTGATTTGTGAATAGTCCAATCTTTATTCTCTATCTTGTACCCACTTTAATTTCCAGAAAAGTGATTCTATATCTGAATAATTATATCTATCTATATGTATATATTCATGGAATCTTGAAGAGCCAATAGATCGATCTATTGATTTATCTATCTATCTATATACGTACATATACATATGTATGTATATTGCTCTTCCAAGCATTAATGGTTTCAAAAAAATCTACATGTTACCAAAACTTTAATGGATAATTTTATTTTATGATAATCATTGACTGCAAGTAGAATGTGGCTGGACAAACATAAACATAAGGAACTGAAAGATAAAATAGAGGCAGGTTCATCTACTGAGAATAAAGAGGTTGGGAGCTTGAGGAAAGTGGAGTTTAGAACAGCAGCTGTCATGCAGATCTATTTAATTGTGTGTCTCTCAAAAAAAAATCTGTTGAGTTTTTAAAAATTATTTTGCATCTCAGAAATTCAGAGCTATTTTAAGTCATAATGCTATGGAAAGGAAACTAGGACAAAACCTTGTGATCCCTTTAAGATTCCTTTCTGATTCTCAACCCCCATGGCTGAAGAAGCTAGGATTCACAAATCCTGGTCAAAAGCACCCTTTTGAATTCCATGGGAGATATCTGGGCTCTCCCAGACCCCCTGAGATCTGAGCTAAGTTTGGCTGTCCCAGCCCCCTAAGGATCTGCTCAGGTTTCCCAAGCCCCACCCCAAGCACAAACAGTTAGCTCCTTATCTAAAAAAACCGAATTCTATTCAAATTCTAACCCTGGCTAAAGCTCAAGCCAGAAGCCAACCTGGGACTTCACCCACAAGCCCCTTCAGATTGTCAAAAAAAAACCCTCTTATAAAAGGGGCAAAACTCTTTTGTCTACTATTTGCAGAGATCCCAAACACGGCATCCTTATTCCTGTTATGTCAGGGATTTCTGCCCACTGGACCTGTAGTTCTGGTGCCCTTTTATTTCTACCCTCAACTTTACCAACTAAATTACTTCCAAACCCCACAATAAACCTCTTTTATCAATCTAGGTTTTCGTGTCTGTAAATTCCTTTACAGAGAACTCTTGTGACACTATTTGACCTCATTTAACTCTGTATCCTTGCGCCAAATCCAAAGGGGTTGCAGGGGAGCTCTATTTTACTCCCTGTACCCTTCACCTGCCACTAGACCTCAATTAAACTTAATTTCATTTAGATACTCCTTATCTAGTTCTCATCAGCCTGATTTAAAAAAAATAAATCATTCTCCAGCTTTTACATTATTAGGAATTTTGATAAGATTGTTAATAATCTTCCTCAACTCCCCTCCTTGATACATACCTCAGGATTTTTCTGTAGCATAAGTAATCCTCTGCTCTTTCCTTTCTCACTACAAAGATTGTGAATATTCTTACTGTTATCTTTAAAAGAAAATTTAACCTAAAGGAAGTACAATTTAATTGTCATCTCTGGTAAGATTCAGAGATGTGTGAGTTTAACTATGATTCTACATCATTCCTAACTATAATAGTAAAGAGAGTTTAAAGACAAAAAGATCTAAGAGAATTTCTTACCTGAGACTAATTTTGACTCTTACCTTGCCAAACATTTTTTAGGGGGGGGGTTGGGAGGGAAGAGAGCTTTATTGCCATTTCTTATTTATTTTCCTGGGACACAGCTGCTCCACCATCTTGTTTGTGAGGGCAGAACCCCGGGTTTGCAGGGTGGCTTTCTCTTTGCTTCCTGGCAGAGCCTAGGGGTCTTCTGGGGGCTGAAGCCTGTGGCTGTCCCTGAGGGGTTCGTCTGCCTGCCCATGAGCACCCCCAAGATGAAGGCCTTCCCAGAGCAGGTCCTCTGGGCTGGGGTCACCAGGCCAGGCTGCAGGCGATTGTTGTGCGGCCCTCCAACCAGCTGCACTCAGAAGGATGGATCAGTGACTGCTCCCGTGGACCCTTGGTTTTTGTTCCTTTATAAAATCAGTTCACGGGCAGCAATAAATATGCAATAGTTTGTGTTCGACTGTAAATCAACCCTTCTGATCGACAGAAAAATGATAGTGACAACAGTGATGATAAAATAATACAATCATAATAAAAATGCCATAATTTAAGAGCTTTCCTGTAGTCCAGCTACAGAAATTTTATAAAATGGAATAATTTATCGGGCACAATATTGCTCTACAGAGAAGGAATCCCATGGTTCTTTGACCCTACCTGATGGCCATTAATTACAGCCACAAAATTAAAATCGAATGTTACATGTAAACAAACAGACAGACCCGATAAGTAAAGGAAACTGGCCTTGGCTCTTCCCAGCCAGACAGCCACAGGGAAGGGTGCACCCTTGCCAAACATTTTGAAGAAAGAGACTCAATAGAGCTAAATAGTGAGACTGTTTACAGAATAGATATGAAGTTAGGAGTTTCATTGATGACCAGAAGTAACTTTAATTTTTATCTTTCTCAAATTAAAATAATTATGTAAATATTGGCTTTATTATTTATTTTACTGTTAATAAATTCAACAGCCTCTAAAGCTCATGTAATATAAATACTGTCCAATATGCTATGGTACAGACTCAGAAGTAAATGATTAAGTAATGAGTAAGATCTTACAATTTTAGAAAACTGTGAAAAAATATCAGAACAACAGCTCCTTTTTTAACTTTAGAACCCCAAATGACAATTCATAAGAAAAAATGAACCAATAGCAATTAGAGGAGTGATAAACCTATCTATGTAATAGTATCATAGATTTAGATGTGGAGGTAAAGTGGGCTTGCTTGCCCAAGGTCATGAAATTTGTAGCAAAGCTAGATTTGAACTTTGATCATCTAACTACAAATTTCGGACTTTGGATGACTCCATTTCTTTCTATGAACAAGCCTATTTCATTGTGGTCTTAATGTTGTCCCCTCATATTGCTTCCAAGATTTAAATCTATCAATCATTTTCCTTCTCATTCAAAGGGGACATATAAACTACTAAAGGCATTAGAAAAAATGTTTAAAATTATTATGAATGAGCTTCATGTATTATTTCATATGCATCATGATAGCAAAGATGATAGAATGTGGGAAAATTCATTCTTTGAGGTCAATGAAAAGATAAGTACACTAATGAGCCATGAATTGATTCAGGTATTCTGGAATAGAGATTGGAATGACATAAGGAATGTTACTAAATAGTTAAACCTCTTTGACATACAGAAAAATTCACTAACAAGAAAAATGGTAACATTATTTGTGATATCAAAAAGTTAGAAACAAATTATGTTCATAACATTTCTACATCCGGAAACTGAACAAATTGAATAAACTGGTTTACAAATATTACAGAATACTATGGCGCCATTAGAAAAGGTTTATTTGAAGAATTCTGTAAAAGATGAGAAAGCATATAAAGTGAGGCAAAATGAAGAAAACTGGGCTAAAAGAACAATATACAAAAAAGGCTGCAAAATGTAAACAGACAACATGGAGAAGCAGCAAAAGATTGGTCAGATACAACAATGGTTAAAAAAAATGCTCACATTTTGGTTAGCTTAACTGAAAGGAATGTGCTTTGTAGGATGAGGAGAGGAACCTGTTTTATATTTGTTGGGGATTGTCTGTTATGCTGAAATGAAATTTTAAAAAATATCCTTTCTTTTAGTCAAGCAGCTTGTATCAAAATTAGTCAGCAAGGGGAAAAATGGAAAGCCTTTCTGGTTTCCCAGGAATTCCCTAGCATTATCTGCAAGATGCTGCAACTTAGAAATGAGGAATTAATTTAAGATTAGAATCACAGAGTTAGATGTTGAAAGAACTTTAGAAATAATTTAGCCAAGCCAAAGAGAAAATCAAGTGACTTATTGAAAGTCTTCTTGGTACTATGAGTCAGAGTCAATATTAGAATCCTGGTCCTCTGTTTCATGTGCCTTTATATATTATGTTGCCTCTCACTTTCAGGAGAAAAGAGGAAAACCAAGAAGACAGTGTTCCAAAGTGCCATAGTGGAATGCAGGTAAAATACTAGAATCTAGTATAATGAGAGAGAGAGAGAGAGAGAGAGAGAGAGAGAGAGAGAGAGAGAGAGAGAGAGAGAGAGAGAGAAAGAGAGAGAGAGAAAGAGAGAGAGAGTGACAGAGACACAGACAAAGTGACAGACAGAGAAAAACAGAGAGACAAAGACAAAAAGAGTCAGAGACAGAGAAATAGACAGAAAGAGAAAGACATCTTCATTCTTGTTCAGGCCTTCCACTTCAATAAATTAGCAAATTTTGCTTCATTTTCTTGTCCAGACTTTCTTATACTCTATTCCTCCACTGATTCAATTTTAATGCTTATTACCCTTATTGCCTTTACTTTAGTTTATTGTAAATCCTAATTTTTCCCTGCCTTCACTATCTCCATTCTTCTTATCTTAGAATCTTAGATCAAGAGATGGAAAAAACTTTAGACCATTCAAGTTCTTCATGGGAAAGATGCGAAATCTATGGATCAGAGAGGTTAACCCAACTGAAAATTAAGTTGCTAAGTGACTTATCCAAAGGTACATAGTATGCATCACAAGTGGAATTTGAACCCATTGGGTCTTTTGACTCCAAGGATAGTGTCTTTTCTAGCATACCACATTCCATATTCCTTTGTCAGATTCTCTTCCTAATTCATTGCCTGGCACATAAAGATTCTAGGATGATCTAAAAAAAGTGAATATTTTGTGTCTCTCCCACAACCAAGTATACAATTATAGATTGAATAAAATCAGTTTCCCAATTTATAAAATTTCACTCTCATAAGTTCCAAGAATAAAATATATAGCTAACATTTCTATAGTACTTTAAGACTTACAGATTATCGTATATACACACAAATATGTGCACATACACACAGGTAGGTGCTGTTGCTATTTCCATTTTACAGATAAGAAAAACTATACTAACAGAGGGAAAGTAATTTGCCTGGAATCACAAAGCTAATTAGTGCCTGAAGTCAGATCTTCCTGATGTCATAGCTTATATATACCACTAGCCCACAATATCGCATATCTGTGGCTATAAATTAGTGATCTATTGTGTAATATTTGCATATCAAGAAAAGACTTACAAACTCCTTTCTAAAAATAGTCCTTTGCCGCCATGGGTTTATAATCTTTTCTGTGTGTCTTGGATGCTTTTGGCAGTCTGGGTGAAATTGAAGTACCCCTTCTCAGAATAAAGTTTTTAAATATTGGAGGAAATGCTAAATTTCAATTAGAAATGAGTGAAAATAAATGATTTTCTTTCCATAAAAACTCATGAACATCTTTGAAATTGACCCCTTCTCTATTTGATTCTGAATTCTATTCCTTCCTTACCTCTCCTACCATACCCTCCTCTAGGGCATCTTTTTAAAATTTTAATAATAGATTTTTATTTTCAAAATGCATGAAAGTATAGTTTTTAACATTCACCCCTGCAAAACCTTGAGTTCCAAATTTTTCTTTTTCCTTCCCTCCACCCCCTTCCCCTAACATAAATAATTCAATATAGGTCAAATATGTGCAATTCTTCTAAATATATTTCCATATTTATCATGATGCACAAAAAGTCAGATCAAAAAGGAAAAAAAATTAGAAAAAAAAGCAAGCAAACGACAACAAAAAAGTGAAAATATTGCTGTGATCCACATTCAATAGGATATCACTTCTTTAACAAAATTCTAGCGCATCTGAAATTTCAAGAGTATTCTCTTCTCATCTTCCTATAAACATGATTAGGTCTCTCCTAACTCAAAAATAAAAGATGGCAGGGGGGCTTTCCCTCAAACCATCTGCCTCATCAAGCCCACTATCCCACTTCTCTTTTTTCTAAATATTAAACTTTTTGGAAAAATATTGTCATGTCAACATATTACCTAATAAAGTATCTGTGTTGTTACTACTTATTCTCCTCTTAACACCTATTGACCAGTCCATCATTCTAAATGAACTCTCCTCCTTTGGCCACAGAGACATATCACCCTCTTAGTTCTCCTCATACCCCTCCATCCATTCATGATAGAACTCATTGATTTGCAGACCTCTTCTTGACTCATGAAGATGCATGTTAACCTAGCATAGATCTTGGTCTCTTTATATATTTTTGGCAATCTTATTTAATTAATTCCATAGCTTCAACACTTTCTTCTTTACAGGCAACTCCCCATCTTTATCTATCCTTTTTACTTTGCTAAATTTTCTTGTAGTAAGATAAAGTTTATCTTTTCTTGTTTTGTAGACAAGAAGTTTTTTTAATCAATATTGTATAGCAAGATATGAGATGATTTTAGTTGACTTAATGTTCTAATCTTCCCTATACATATTCCTCCTTACTTCAAAATTTCACCAGCTGGGTTCTGTTATTTATTACCTCTCACTTGGATTGTTGTAAATCCTTCTCAAAACTAAATCCTGAATGCCAACTACCATATCTCCTTCAACTTTAATATCAAATCATTCGAAACATTTTCAAAATCAGCAAATACAAAATTTTATATCTTTTCACCAAAAATTTACTCCTTCTTATTTTGCTATTTCTATCAGTGGACAACATTTAATTTCCCACTTTTTTATTTTTGACATTATCTTTGATTTTTTTCTTGCTCCATAAGTCCTATATCCAGTTATTTATTATTTCTCCCACATACTGTCTGTTTTAGTAAATTTAGATTCTCATGCATTTTATACATTTATGCCTTCAGTTATGTCATCGTTCTTGCCTGAAATACCTTCATAGAATCACATAATTACAAAGATGAAAAGGGCCTCACTATTTGGACTAATATATATTCAAAAGAATTTTCAAAATGATGGTCATCTATTCTCATCTTAAATACTTCCAAAGACAGAGAATCTACCACGTCCACACCCAAAATAAAGATGTATGTCTCTACCTCCATTTACCATTTTGTTTTCTACATATATTTTAAAGCCTAAATCAAATGCAAATTCCTTCTCTGGTTCTACAATTTAATGATGTTCCTCACTTCTTTGGACCATACAGAGCACTTAGTTTAAACTCACTTGAGCATTTATAATGGTTATTTGTTATTCTGGGGAATTGGGGAGAAGCAGTGAAAATTGTTTTCATTCATAGGAGACCTACCAATGAGGAAATTATCTCTATTGAAAATTATCATTTATTCTGCAATTGATAAGCCTAGATAGTTGTCTGGATCACTGAGAGTCAAAATAATTTCTCCTAGTCTCAGTTTATGTTAGAGGCAAGGTTTGAATTCAGGCCTTCCTGACTTGGAGATAGGTCTTTATTAACTCCCTTGCACTTTCTCATTTTATATTATGATTACCTGCCCAAATATTACATCCTTTGGTATTATTATTATTTGTACATATGTCATACAAGAAAATCTCCTCAGGCAGGTTGGCAGCTTCTCTACTATACTGGAAAGGAAAACAGAAATGTGAATTCCCCTGGGAAGGGAAAGAAGGAATAGGCTCAGCTAACTTATTTGAAATAATTTTGAAATATCTTCTAATTCTCATAGTAAAAAAAAGCCTCATTATTAGGAATACCATAAAAACAGAAAGATAAGATGCTTTAAAAATTTTATATCCAAATAGATAAAAAGAACATACAATTATTCAAAGGTGGGATACAATCTAGTCCTTCATGGAATAAAAGAGTGTTAACTTCAGCTTGTTGAGGATGTTTTAGAAGAGAATTTTGATCTATAGAGGGATTAGACTTTATAGCCTCTATATCCCTTTCCAATTCTGAGTCTCTGATACCATGATACTATGATTTGAGTTGTTTTAATTTAATTATATCTCATGTGTTCCTGTTAGAATCCCTGAAGTGAACACAAGACAGATAAAATGAGGAAAAGAAAATTACTGAAACACTGAACAGAAAACGTTCAGTTTGGAAATTCATTTATTATGCAATCAGGTTTTTTTTCCTACCTTCTGTTTCCTCCAAGCCCTATAGCAAAGATGTAAAACGAGATTAAAAGACGCATTGTATTAAGAGATAGGGTAAAAATAATATTCCCTGAATCTTTGTAGTAAAAACTAAACTTAAAGTATTTTATTATTTTTCCCTTATAACAAAACCCTTTAGCCAACAAGTAGGCTCCAGGCAGAGCTTAAGATGAGTAATCACATCCAAAACAGTTTGGATGATCAATCATCTTATATATGCATAAAATATTAAACATAATGAACCTGTTAGGGAGCTATTGATCTATTCTAGTCCAAGTCACAACAAAACATGAACTGTTTCTTCATGATTGAGAGCATTTATTAGGCCCTGGGGTTTATACATAGGAGCAAATAGAGAGCCTTCATTGGATGATTTCCAACTGAGAAAGGGTAGCTCAATTTTTACTGATTCCACCAAAGAGCAGAGATTACATTTCTACTTGAATGAATTGGATGTGAATGTTACTTTAAGCAGTCCAGGAGAATGCTAGCCAACTCCAGAAGACCCCCTTCATACTTGAGTGTCTTAGTGAGATGACCTTGGCTTCTCTAAGGTAAGAATATCTGGCACTAAGCAGTAGTGTTTTAAGTATGGGTACAGCATTAAACTGTTGTTAATCATGATACAAGCATTTATAAAGATATACCAAGTGTGATAGAGAGGAACTCAACACCTGAGGGTCAGTTTTTGTTATTGTGGTTATTTTTTGTTGTTGTTCTTGTTAAGGGGATCTCAGGGAAGGACCCGGACCAGTGATTTCATCAATGAAGGGAACTCTGAATAGAAATAGAAATTCCCTCTATTATTACAAATTAGTGATTCATCTGCAGTGTGTAGCCTTTGAGAATTATTTGAAGGGCACTTAGAGAAAAAGTGGCTTTACCATGGTCATATTTCAGCATGGGTTAAAGGTCAGACTTGAACTCAGATTTTCTTGGCCCCAAGGCTAACTCTATACATTACTCTCTGCTATTCCTCAAAGTATATATACCTCAAAACTTGTATACCAGGTGATTATTATTTTGATCACATGAAAGAATAACAAGAATAATCAAGCCTTAATGGCTTGGTATCTTCAATCATTGAGGTAATACCCACTCCTTTAAAAATCTTTTGAAGTATTGACATATGCACTAGCAAAAAAACAATTAACTAAAAAATGCAGGTAAAAAAAATTCCTGCTACTTAAGTAAAAAGCAGCTGCCTGAATCATCTCTATTGTTGGACTACATTAATTCGAGAATGACTCAAATCATCATTTCCTTTTGCCTGTATGTATATAATTATAAGCTAATAACTATATTATAGATTGACTGAATCATACAATCTTAGAGCCCAGAGGTCATTTAGTTCAACCTCATACATTATGCATCTAGCTTAATAGGAGAAGGCTATGGTATTTAAAAGGCTTACCAGTTTATAAGCCATAGAACATCTTCCCTCCTGCAAATCTTAATTTACTTAAAAAACATACATCATACCATAAGGCCAAATAATACTTTCTCAAATAAACAGTATAACAGCCTTCAAAAATATTATTAACTTTTACCATGGTTTTCTGGTTAAAAGACTGGTAGACTAGGGACATCAATAGCTTAAATTTAATTTATTTTCAAATTCAATACCAGTTTGCAATTGATTTCTTTCAATCTACACTTAGTCATAAGACCCAGATTCTATTACTCAACTATCATAAAAGAAAGTTGAGTTTATTACAGCTGAAAGTTACTAAAATATAGGCTGGATGACCACTGGTTAGGTATATTTTGATAACAGGTCAGAGTTGAAATCCCTTTTAACTACAATTCTGTGAAACTTTATCCAGTTTTCAAGAAAGGTAAGAGGTTGGATTTTGCAAACTGGATCCTTGAGTTTGACTTCTATTCATGGCAAAATTTTAGAATGTTTAGAACATTTAAACTCTTAGCACTTTTTAGAGCATGAAAATCCAATATAAATTCATTTAAAAATCAGGCCAGACTGATCTTATTCTCCTTTTTGACCAAATAATTAGACTAAAGAGACATCTGTAGTGGAGTGACCCAATGTGATAGCATTGATCCTTCTTTGTTTAATATTTCTATCATTGACTCAGATAAAGACATAGGGAGTTAAATTTGTAAATGTCATAACAATTTGTCTTGGTACTCATATTGCAAAGAAGTCAAAATGAAAAAACAAAAACAAAAACAAAAACAATGTTGTCATTGTTCAATTATGTTGTACTCTCTGTGACCCAATTTCATTCATAGGATTTTCTTGGCAAATATACTGGAATGATTTGTCATTTTCTTCACTAGGGGGCCAAAATAAACAGAAGTGAAATGACTTATCCCAAGTCACCTGCCTAATGTTTTACATTGGAGTTGAACTCAGGTCTTCCTGACTCTAGGCCCAGTGCTCTATCCATTTAGCCACCTTAGCTACCTATGAAGCACAATATGAATGCATATTTGATTATTTTTTTCAATTAACCAAAATCTACCTTATACAATATGTCTCAATCTACATTCTGAGTCCATCACATTTCTCACATGTCAGGAGGGGGGAAATACATTTCAAGAGTCCTAAGAATAGTATTTAGTTATTGCTTTGATCATTCACAGTTTTCTTTACACTGTTATTGTTATGTTATAAATTGTTCTCTTGCGTCTGTTCATTTCAATCTGCTTCAGGTCATACAAATTTTTCTAGGTTTATCCCAAACCATCCCCTTCATTGCTTCTTATTACACATTGCTTCTTATTACTGGTATAGTATCCTATCACATTCATATATCACAACTTTTTTCACCATTTCCCAATGAATGGATATTTCTTCAATTTCTAGTTCATTGCCACCACAAAAAAGAGCTATTACAAATATTTTTTTTCATTTATATGAGTCATTTTCCTTTTTTTTGGTCTCTTTAGAGCTTAGACTTGGGATGGTAGAAGACCAAAGATAGTATGGTATTGTAGTAAAATGCTAGATGTAGTGACAAAGGACCAGGGATCAATTCCTGGTTCTCTCACCATGACTCTTTGTGAACAATAATAGTACCTGAAGTAAAAATAATTGGGCTTCAAATATTATTGAGATCTTGAGGGCCTCTGAGGTGCCATGTATTATTAAAGGAGTAGCAAAGCATCTGGGTTTATTATTCTAAAACCAACGTAGCTATAGCTCCTCCTCAAAGATTTAGAAATATTCTTGACAGGTTAGAGATGTTTTCTTTAATGTTATCAGCTCAAGTCGCTATTGTAGAGTGATATTCAATGGTTAGCCATCATTGACTGGTACCCCAGTTCCATTTAAGAAATTTATATCTAGGGACAGCTAGGTGATACAGTGGATAGAGCAGGAGCTCTGAAGTCAGAAGGACCTGAGTTCAAATCTGAGGTCAGACACTTAACACTTCCTAACTGTGTGACCCTGGGCAAGTTGCTTAACCCCAATTGCCTCAGCAAAAAAAAAAAAAAAAAAAAAAAAAAAGGAAAGAAATTAGTATCTATATTGTTGTTATATTATTATTGTGGTTTTTACATCTTATAATCTTAGTATATAATACAACTATATTATTGTCCTTATTACTCATTTTTTATAAAATCTATTTCTCTTGAAAAGTTAGAAGTTCTAACTTCTAGTATCACTATTGTCTGCTTTATATAAACATGTTTAAGAGATAAAATCATTTATCTATTAAAAAAAGAATTGGCATCAACTAACTTTTACAAAGAAATATTTACCGCAAAAACAAAGAACAAAAAACCTCTCCCAATAGCTTAGGGGAAAACTATCTACTCTAACTCCTCCTTCTCAGAAAACATGACTTCAGATTTAAAACAATTTCTGCATAGCATTATTTCCACCAAATTTCTGCCCAATTCAGCATCACTGCCAAATAAAACTACCTTTTCAGGGCATTAAGTTAGGTTGATTGGCTACAAAAACTTAAGACAGTCTGCATTCACAGATCTCCAAGCACTTCACACTTTTGACCTCTTACATCTCACAGAGTCATATACATTTCCGATAAAATGAAAGAATAGATATTAAAGCAAACAAATATCCATATTCACAAGCCATGTCAGCTTTGGATGGGAATGTTCTGAGGTCTTCCCTTTTACAGCATTCTCTTTCCTCACCAGAATACAATCAAGGAAAAAAACCTAATAAACAAGAAAGGGAAGAAATAAATTATGCCTTTTTATGAAATAGTATTTTTTTCCAAATTACATTTCAAGACCATTTTTAGCATTCACTTTTACAAGATTTTGAATTCCAAATTGTTTGCCTTCCTTCCCTTTTCTTTCCTCTTCCTAAAATAGAAGACAATGTGATATAGATTACACATATGCTATCATATAAAATATATTTCCATATTAGTTATAATTGTGAAAGAAGAAACATATCAAGAAGAAAAATACACAGAAAGGAATAAAGCAAGTGGGAAAAGTATGCTTCAAACTGCATTTAGTCCATAATTTTTGTTCCTAACTATGTCTTGGCAGGTAAGCTCTTAAGTATTTTATCTTGTTTGCAGTTATTCTAAATGGAATTTCTTTTTCTATCTCTTGCTGCTGGGCTTTGTACATCATATAAAGAAATGTTAATAATTTACTTGGGTTTATCTTATATTCTACAACTTTGTTAAAAGTTGTTTATTATTTTAAGTAGTTTTTCAGTTGATTCTCTAGAGTTCTTTAAGTATCCCATCATATCATCTGCAAAGAGTGATAATCTTGTTTCTCATCACCTATTGTAAGTCCTTCAATTTCTTTTTCTTTTATTGATAAAACTAAGATTTCTAGTACAATATTGAATAATAGTGGTGATAATGGGAAGCATTGTTTCGCCCCTGATATTTTTCCTCTTTACTAGTATTTTGCTTCTGTCTACTACCTCCACAGATCTGCCCTCCCTTCTGTCAGTTTCCCCTTTTCTCTTTACTTATTCTCCCCTTCTATTCTTCCTATTTCCTGTTGGATAAAAAGATTTCTATATTCAACTTATTGTACATATTATTTCCTCTCTGAGACAATACTGATGGAAGTAATTAATAATCAAGGGATGCCCATCACCCACCTTCCCATCTTCCCTCCACTGTAAGAGGTCTTTCACACCACTTCAGGTAGAATAATTTACACCATTCTACTTCTCCCTTCTTTCAGAATCCAGTGTACTCCTCTTTCTCATCCTTTAATTTTTTTTGTCATTGCTTCAAATTGTCCTTATACCCATACTTCTGTGTAAATTCTTTCAAGCTGTATTATTAGTGATAGTTTGAAAGAATTACAAGAATCATCTTCCCATGTAGGGATATAGATAGTTCTGCTCCAATGAATCTTCCATGTTTTCTTTTCACTTTTCCCCATTTTCAAGATCCTCTTGGGTCATGATATTGGAGTTTAAATTTTTGTTGAATTTTGGTCTTCTCCTTAAGAAAGTCTGGAATCCTTCTGTTTCATTGAATGGTTATTTCCCACCCCTTGCTTGAAGTATTATGCTTAATTTCATTGGATAAATGATTCTTGATTTTAGTCCTAAATCTTTTGCCTTGTAGAACAGAGTGTTCTACCATCTCCAGTATTTTAATGTGCAGCTCCTGAGTGCTGTATAATACTGATTGTGGCTTCCCAATATTTGAGTTATTTCTTTCTGGCTACTTTTTCCTTGATCTGATAATTCTGAAATTTTACTGCAATGTGTTCCTCAGAGGTTTTCTTTTGAGATCTCTTTCCTGAGATGATCAGCAGATTCTTTCAGTGCCTATTTTGCTCTCTAGTTCTGGGATAACAGGACAGTTTTCTTGGTAATTACTTAAAAGATGCTATCTAGGTCCTCCTTTTGATTATGACTTTTAGGTAGTCCAGTGATTCAGACATCTTCTCTCCTTGATCTCTTTCTAGATTAGTTGTTTTTCCAATGAGGTATTTTACATTTTCTTCCATTTTGTCTTTCTTTTGAATTTGTTTGATTGATTCTTGGTGTTACATAGAATTATTACCTTTGACTTGCCCAATTTTAAATTTTAAGGCATTTTTTTCATCAGTTAACTTTTGTACCTCTTTTTCTATTTAGATAATTGTACTTTTTAAGGTGTTGTTTTCTTCAGTAGATTTTTGTATCTTCTTTTCCATTTGATCAATTCTATTTTGGGGGCAGTTGCTTTTTTTCTCCTTATGCTATTGAGCTTTCCCCTCCCCCCATCATTCTCTTGCATCACTCATTTCTTTTCCCAATTTTTCTTCTACCTCTTTTTAAATTTTATTTTTAAGCTTCTTTTTTAATTCTTCTACAAGTTCTTTCTGAGCTTGAGATCATTTCTATTTTTCTTTGGAGTTTTATTTAGAGGTGTTTTTCCTATATTGACCTCTCTTGAGTTTATATCTCGATTATCCCTGGCACCTTAATAACTTTATGGAGTCAAATTATTTTTTGTTGTTTTTTTTTGGTCTTTTTCTTTTCTTTTAAATTTGAACTCTGTTCCTAGGATAGAAGGGGCACTGTCTTAGACTTCTTGTTCCAGGAGATATAGGCCATGGTTGTTTACCTATTGCTGTACTGATGTTTCTCTAAGCCCTACATAGGACCCTAGTATTTGTTACTGTGCTGAAGGTGTAAGGTTGTATTGAAAGTATAAGGTTGTGCAGCTGGATGCTGTGGGGGTCTGTCATTTTACCTAGTGCTGAGCTTGAGTCCCAGTGCAAGCACTCTCTCTCATGTATTGAGGTATTCCTGTGTTGGCTTCTGCCTGTTTTCTCAAGGTAAACTAAAGTACAATGGTCCCAGGACTGATATCTGTCTATTTGCCCAATGCTGCACTGAAGCAAATGGTGGGATTGGTGCTCTCAGTTTGCCTGGCTACGTTAGATTATGTGAGGTTTGGGCACTGGTTCAGCCCATTTGCTTATGTATCTGTAGGACTGTCTCTACTTTTTCTCCTTTTTTCCCTAAATTGAAATACACCTCGTCTCCAAAAGCTGCCTTTTTGATGGAAGTAGGTTGAAGCATATGGAGGTTCTTGATGCTGAAGGCTGTCCATTCCCTTGGCTAATCTGAGATATGAAGAAGGTGCTGATATTGGTATTTGCCTGCCCCACTGCCCTGGGGCTCCCACTGGTCTGTTGAAGTGGGACTTGCTGCTGGCTTTCTAGGATGATTCTTGTCTTGGATTGCACTCTCCTTTTTACCTGAGACAGGCTTTTCTGGTCCAACTTCAAAGATTTTGGGCTAAAAGATTGTTTAGCTCCTTTTTGCTGGTTCTGCTTTTTCTAGGATTTGTTTTGGAGTGCCGTCTTATGGTTGTTTGGAGGTGAATATGGGAGAGCTATTCCTTTTTACTCCACCATTTTGTCTCCTGGAAGTCCTGTGCTAAGGCCTTTTGAAGTAACTAAGTTCCTGATTCTCAGTCAGAGTAATCAAAGAGGTCCTGTTCACTAGGTAATTAAAAGACTGGACTTAGTTATAACTTGTCTATTTATGTTCCAAAAGTCACATTGAAATACTATCAGCTAGGCACACTGCACATGCTCATATAAACCAGGCTCATTGGCAAGCCCCCTGTCACACACATCATGCATTTTTCACTTCATGCCAACTTAGAGTGAAAGGGAGCTAGCTCTGCCCCCATTACACTAACAATATTATCCTTCAAACAGTGAAATTTACAGTAGAAAATGGTCCTGTAGAATGTTTACCATGAAACCCAGTTAAATCCCATTTTTTCTGAAAGCATCAATAGAGTCTATGGAAAAGCATATGATACATAGTCAAGAAATAGAATTTGTCTCATACCATTTCTCTAGTGATCTATTATTATTATTAATGACAGTATAATCATCGAATTTAGGTCCACACTTTTTGTTTTGTTTTGTTATTTTATTAATTTTTATAATTATAACATTTTTGACAATACATATGCATAGGTAATTTTTTTTACAACATTATCCCTTGTACTCCCTCTGTTCCTAATTTTTCCCCTCCTTCCCTCCACCCCCTCGCCTAGATGGCAGGCATTCCCATACATATTAAATATCTTATAGTATATCCTAGGTACAATATATATGTACAATACCTAATTTTGTTGTTGTTGTTGTTGTTGTTGCAAAGGAAGAATTGTATTCAGAAGGTAAAAATAATCTGGGAAGAAAAACAAAAAAAAAAAGCTCACAGTTTACACTCATTTCCCAGTGTTCCTTTTCTGGATGTAGCTGATTCTGTCCATCATTGATCAATTGGAATTGGATTAGCTCTTCTCTATGTTGAAGATATCCACTTCCATCAGAATACGTCCTCATACAGTATCATTGCTGAAGTGTATAATGATCTCCTAGTTCTGCTCATTTCACTCAGCATCAGTTGATGTAAGTCTCTCCAAGCCTCTCTGTATTTCTCCTGTTGGTCATTTCTTACAGAACAATAATATTCCATAACATTCATATACCATAATTTACCCAACCATTTTCCAATTGATGGACATCCATTCATTTTCCAGTTTTCTAGCTACTACAAAAAGGGCTGCCACAAACATTTTGGCACATACAGGTACCTTTCCCTTCTTTAGTATTTCCTTGGGATGTAAGCCCAGTAGTAGCACTGCTGGATCAAAGGGTATGCACATTTTGATAACTTTTGGGGCATAATTCCAGATTGCTCTCCAGAATGGTTGGATTCTTTCACAACTCCACCAACAATGCATCAGTGTCCCAGTTTTCCCACAGCCCCTCCAACATTCATCATTATTTTTTTCCTGTCATCTTAGCCAATCTGACAGATGTGTAGTGGTATCTCAGAGTTGTCTTAATTTGCATTTCTCTGATCAATAGTGATTTGGAACACTCTTTCATATGAGTGAAAATAGTTTCAATTTCATCATCTGAAAATTGTCTGTTCATATCCTTTGACCATTTAACAATTGGAGAATGGCTTGAATTCTTATAAATTAAAGTCAATTCTCTGTATATTTTGGAGATGAGGTCTTTATCAGAACCTTTAACTGTAAAAATATTTTCCCAATTTGTTACTTCCCTTCTAATCTTGTTTGCATTAGTTTTGTTTGTGCAGAAACTTTTTAATTTGGTGTAATCAAAATTTTCTATTTTGTGATCAATAATGGTCTCTAGTTCTCCCTTGGACACAAATTCCTTCCTCCTCCACAAGTCTGAGAGATAAACTATCCTATGTTCCTCTAATTTATTTATGATTTCGTTCTTTATGTCTAAATCTTGGACCCATTTTGATCTTATCTTAGTATGTGGTGTTAAATGTGGGTCCATGCCTAGTTTCTGCCATTAGGTCCACACTTTTAATTCCTGGTGTGCTACATGAGGAATAAAAGTTGGACATGACAGAAAAAAAATGAATTCTGGTATATGCCAAGGAAGCCAAAGGCAAAAATAAAGGTCCTAAAGATAGAAAAACAGTTACATAGCACTTCCTGAGATACCAAAAACAAACAAACAAACAAAAAACAATCTGTAAACCAAAGAGGTATCCATGAATTTGGTAAAGGTGAATGAGGTATGGTACAATATACAAACCATGAAATATTATTGTTTCATAAGAAATGACAGGCAAAAAGAATGTGAGGTGGGGGCAGAATCTTGGGGAGGTATATGAAATAATATAGAAAAAGTTAGCAGAACTTCATACCAGAGATTCTTAACCTACAGTCTATGAACATTTATGTATTTGTACACATATATCTCTATAGACATATAGATATACATATCTGTATGAATAGATAGGTGATATTGATAGATAAATAGATAATAGACAGATAACTATTTCAGTATAATTAATTTCCTTTGAAAACTCATGTATTTAATTTTAAGCATTTATAGATATTAATCTGAGAAGAGATCCAGAACTTTGCCAGACCGCCAAAAGGATACATGACAGAAAAAGGATTTTATGACTACAATAACATTAAGGAGAGAGAGAGAGAGAGAGAGAGAGAGAGAGAGAGAGAGAGAGAGAGAGAGAGAGAGAGAGAGATCAGACTCCATTTAAAGCACTGGCTAATTTTGATTTGATAAGGCTGATACTGAAATATAGTTGTCTCTTCTCAGGAGAAATGTAATAGACTCCAAGTATAAAACAAGGCAGTAATTTATTTATTTGTTTATTCATTTACCTTGAAATCAATTTTGGAGATATCACAAGAAAACAAATTTCCAGAGAAAAATATTACAGCCAATATATTTAGCCTAAAGAGAAAAAGGAAAAAGTAGCAACTATCAGCTCATATTGAAAATATTAAAACACATATATACAAATGTATAAACACATATTGCTTGGTAGCTTCCAAAGATAACTTTCTACAGCAGGTCAAATGTCCAGTTGCCATTGCCTTAAAAAGTTTGAAAAACAAAAGATGCTGGCCCTTTTTGTTTGCTGATTACATAAAAAAAAAAAAAAAATTGACTTTGTAAAAGACACCCAGTGAAGGTGATTTGTTATTTATGTTAGGTAAGTTCTTGATAGTTGCAACAACAAACTGATCTCTGTCCTATCCTCTCTGAGTACACATAACAAATAAAACATAAAATGTGGAGACATGTGCTCAACATAAGTATTTGCCAAGATCATATGTGATTTCCTGTACAGAGTCCAGCTAGAAGGATTCCTTGTAGATGAGAAAGTTCAAGTTATTTTCCTGTTTGAGGATGAAGTTTTGGCAGGTCTACTCCACAAAATGATATCAAAGGCATTATTATCTGCATTAAGAGGTTGGTTTAGGAATCAACAAACTGGGAAGATAAGATCACATGATAAGTCTCTTCAAAGATTTGAAGGATTATCATATGAAAGGGAATTAGGATTGCTCTGTTGGGACCCTAATGGAAAGAACTAGGAGCAATGAGAGGAAGTGCAAACAGTATATTTAGGCATAACATAAGAAAAAAAATTCTTGACAATTAAAGTTTTCCCAAAGTAGAAAGGATTGCCTCAGAAGACAAGGGAACACACACTATGTGGTGTAATGGATAACATCCTGGATTTGAAATAAAAAAAAAACCTGGGCTTAAATCTTACCTCTGATTTTGTATGACCCTAAATAAGTCACTTAATTCAATTCGCCTCAGTTCCTCACCTGTAAAATGAGCCAGAGAAAGAATGACAAGCCTCTTTAGGATCTTTGCCAACAAGACACCAAGTGGGGTCATATCAGTTAGATATGACTGAAAAACTGAACAATTATCTATATGATCTCTTGGCAAGTATTGCCCTCTTAGGTTTTGCATTTGGGGGCTGTTATGTCACAATGCTGCCTCATATTGGGTTTGTATCCCACTATTTGGGATCCAAAACTCTGCCAATCTTTTTAGGTTAACTTATCTAATTAAAACTCTTTCATTTTATATAATTTTAAATTGTATTTTCTTCTGAACTTAAGAACTAAAACAAGTATTTCTGTAATGGAGAATAGAAAAAAAAATGACACTGCAAATCTATTATATACAACTTATTATTCCCAAGTATAAATCGTTATGTTCTCCAGGGAGGTCTTCAGGTTCAGATTGAACTAGATAATATCAGAACTACTTTCCAATTCTGCGATTCTCTCTTTTTTTATTCAGGGCCTGATTCAGATGGCCCAGTATTTCCTCTTTGTATACTTAATATCTCTGATGCACTTATAATTATTTAAAGACTATGCCTTAAACTCAAATCATTCTGACTTTCATTGTCTGGCCAACTATAGATCATAGACTAAACCCCATTTGGTCATTTTTTGAGGTCCAAATTGACTCAAAGTCAATGTAAAAAGCAAAAAGCAATCATTTCTGTTTGGGTCAGAAACCTTGAGGGTTTTACCCTCTCAGATTGCTTGCTTGATTTTTTTTTTTTTGATTAGGGGGAAGAGGTCTTTCTTTTCCTCAATTACTACTTAGGTTTAATCACTGAATGGATGAGAATAAAAAGGATCCACTAAAGACCTTAGCTTTAAAAAAAACAAGGTCTCCCACTGCATTTAGAACCATCTCTACTCCTCCTGATCTATATCTAGCCAGTGGACCCAGATGATACTGGAGGGGAAAGTGAGGCAGGTGACTTACACAGCTCTTCCTGATTTAAATAAAATTCACTTGCATATCATTACCTCCCTGATGTCATGGTCCTCTAGGAGAATGAAGGACAAAGAACAACAAATCTGTGGACTTAACTACAAGTACAATATGATAGTTCTGACTTCATTGAGTTTGTAATTTACAGAGATACATTCTAAGTCAACATTACATATATATATGTATACACACATATAAATACATATACATGTGTCTGCACACGTACTATATTGTGCATACATACATGTGTATATGCATGTGTGTGTATGTGTATGAATCTCTGCTTTGGAGGCAGCTAGGTATCTCAGTATATCCATTGATAGAGCACTGTATTAGAGTCAGGAAGACCTGAGTTCAAATATGGCCTCAAATATTTAGTATATGATCCTGAGCAAGTCACTTAATCTACTGGTGAAGGAAATAGCAAATACTTCAATATATTTAACAAGAAAGTCCCATGAACAGTGTTGGCTTGCTACGGTCTATGGAGTCAAGAAGAGTCAGACATGACTGAATAATCAAACAACCACAAATTATGTATACGAATATATGCATATGCATATATATGTGTGTGTGTGTGTGTACATTTTGTATACATATAAATGTGTGTCTTTGTGTACAGAATAACTACCCAATGATTAGAGGAAGATTAGTGAGAACTGGGGTTTACTTGAGAGTCTTCTGGAGCCTGCTTGTATTGACTCTCAAGAGTCAATTGTTAAAATTTTGACGTAAATACAGAAATTGGCAAATGCTATATATTAGGGTTTAATGTATTATGTGTTGATGTTCTAGATTTATGATCATGACAGAGAAGATGTTAATAATGTAAATTAAATTCAAAAGTATATAGTTGGTACATGTTTTGGGGGAGAGAAATGGGAGAGCCAATTGTTAAATTTTACCAGCAAACTAATGGGTATCAGCAAAAGTCTCTTGAATTATGCAGCTGTGAAGTTGAGCTCTGAAGGGAGCTTGGAAACTTGACCATCCATCCTATATCTTCAAAGATTACAACAGTGGTTCTTCTATCATCTTGAAATTGTTTTAATGCCTTGAAATATAACTTGTCTGAGCCTACAGTTTTGAAATAATTTAACACAACTAGAAGCTATTTGGCTATGATGACTCATTCACCTTCAGTTTCCATTTTCTCTAATCCATGTTTGCTCTATTCTCTCTAGCCTGAAGACAATTTTCCTAGATAGATAAAACAAAATATCAGTTGAGTGTTTCTAGTTACTTCCTGTCATCTGTTAACATTATACCATCTGCTCCAAGATATGGGTCCATCCCTTCCTATTCTTATAGCTCCAAACATAATTTTGGGGGGAAAGGAAAAAAAAAGCCCTTTTTACAAATCCCAGCTCATTCTAAGTTTCCATGTTCATAAGATTGTTATTTTCTTTTATGTTTTCTTTACTTATGTACTTCTTTCATATAATCATATCTAAATATTTTTTATCTGAAAAATGTTTTGGGTCAGATTCTTCATGACTAATTTAAATGGCAAAGCCATAAGGCTAAAAGTAGTAAATATCAGTCCTTTTACCTGTGTAAAAATGTCTTTGACTGTATTTTTCAGTCTGCTGCAGGTCACATGGCAGCGCAGGTTCAGAGCTGGAAGAGATTTCAGGGATTGTCTAATTTTACAGATGAAGAAAACTTTAATATATGGTGTTTAAAGGACTTGACAAAACTTACACAGGTAGTAAACATCATCTGACTAGAATTTGTGCTCTTCCCCCACTAGCAGCTACCTCCTGCTAGGGTAAAAGTCAATCCTGCTAAAACAAGAAACATTTTTTGAGTGCCTCATCTGTGGTAGACTATGCTAAATATTGGAATCCTGAAAAAATAATTCATAAGGTATTGTTTTTTACACTTAAAAGAAGGCCATTGATATTATGATGAGCATAGACACCATCCTCTAGAGATAGAGCCCTTCATAGAGGCAGCATGGTGGACTACTTGAATAAAGAAAACAAAAAGGATTTGAATCTGGGCTCAGATACTAATTAGTTGTATAACCATGGGTCAGGCATATAACTATTTGAACTTCAGTTTCTTCGTTTATATGATGAGGATAATAGTACCCAAATTGCTTTCATCACAGAGTAGTTAAGAAGACATAAAGCAATTGCAAACCATAAAACATTATACAATTGTTTGTTATTAATGTGGAATAATATGTTCTATGCTTAAGTCAACAAGTGCTATCACTTACCTCTCACTAGGTTTATAAAAGGTCTGGGGGGGGACAAATGGCATAAACCCTCTGTTATAAAGGAAGTGAAAGAATTAGGTGATTCATTTGATAACTAGAATGTGAGCTAAGGAGCCAGTTATTCATATCACTCCCATGAACCTAGTCTTGTGTTTTCTCCAGGCTCCCTTGACTGAAGATAATCAAGACACAAACCATTTCCCGACATTTATAGTCATGGGAGTTGAGGGGAAAGGGGAAATAATAAGAAAGGGAATTTAAAAGCATTTTGTTCCCAGGATTTTTTTCCCTTTCATTTTAAGAAAAATTTAAACCATATATGGTATTTCTTATTCACATAAACTTAAATTATTTAAAAAAATTAAAACTTATTCTATGACGTCCAAAAGTGCTTAAGTATTTTTAATCAGTCTTTTGTCCCATATCTTAGATTGACTTTTCAAATGGTTTGGATTTAGCCAAATCTAAAATAGAATTTTGCCAACTGTCTTTTTCCCCCTTAATTTTTAAGCCCGTGTGTATTTTAAGGAAAATTTAATACATATGTTTCTGATTCATAAGCACTTAACTCATCAGAATGTTGTTTTGTAAGACCTGTTTGATGTTTAAGAAGCCCTTTTGGAGCCTTCCTTTAATAAGTCTTTTCAAGCCTTTATTCTTAGAAGCAGGAAGTTACATTTTGCCAAAAGTAAATGAATTTCAACCCCTAACTGTTCAAGTTTAGTCCCAAACTGATTGCCTGAGTACCTCAGTTGTAACTTGAAAAAATGATTTATCCCACTCCAAGAGAAGATTCTTAAAAGAAAGGGGAGGAGGCAAACTACACCCCAAACTTAAGGAAAAAAAGAGAACTATCTTTATCCATCTTTTGTACATATGAAATTTGTCAGTGGCATTTGTAAAACAGAGAAGGATTTCAAATTAAATATCACTCTAAATAAAACCTGTAATTCTTAGAACAGTTGTAAATCTTTGAGCATTTTTGCTAATATTGAAATGCTGATGAGGCTATTTGCTCTTATGAAAAGTAAAGAAAACAGAAAGTAGTAGAGCTTCAGCCAGAAATAAATGATAGAGAAACAGTGACTAATGAAGAAGGATAAAGCCAAATACTGAAGAGCCATCATTTACATGAGGAACAGATGACAACAGCAGCTCAGTGCTTATAAATACAGCCTAACGGGACTTTGATGAGTCTTTATCATAGGTTAGTGTGTCAAGAATCTGACATCTATGAAATATGAGGATTAAAAAAGAAAAAAGAAATTCAAGATAAGTTGCTGTACCAAATGCTATTAGTGAATTACAAAAACAAGAAAAACAACAGTGAAATCTCAGTGCCTAGGAAATAATAATAATATTTATATAGTGCTTACTATGTCCAGGCACTGTGCTAAAAACTTTAAAACACTGTCTTATTTAATCCTTACATCAACCCTGTGAGGTAGGTGCTGAACTAACCTCATTTATAATTGAGGAAATTGAGGTTAACTGAAGGCACATTTGAACTCAGGTTTTCATCACCCCAAACCCAGTGCTTCATCCATTGAATCAGAGAGATGTAGCACGTTAAATAAAAACGGTGTGGAAAAGAACTTTTTTGGTGAATATTTAATATTTCATCAGATTTATTATGTATTTTCTGCAGAAGGCAGCAGCTATATTTTGTTAGTCTTTCTTCCACTACTGACAGCTTCTCTGATAAGGGAAATGAACCCCAAGGTCATATGCCAGGTGACTAACGGGGAGCCTGGTTAATGTCTACTGCATCAGGGGAAAATTTAAACCAAGATAAATAAAAGAACTGAATGATGATAGTCAATAAAATATTTTAAATGCCTACTATATGTCAGGCACTCTGCTAAGCTCTGAGTTTACAAAAAAAGATCCTGCCCTCAAGATGCTTACAATTTTTTAAAAATTAATTTTATAATTATAACATATTTTACAACATTATCCCTTGTACTCCCTTCTGTTCCAAATTTTCCCCTACTTCCCTCCACCCCCTCCCCTAGATGGCAGGCATTACCATACATATCAAATATGTTATGTGCAGAACCGAATTTTGTTATTGTTGTTGTTGCAAAGGAAGAATTGGATTTGGAAAAATAACCTGGGGAGCAAAACAAAAAAAATGCTAACAGTTTACACTCATTTCCCAGTGTTCCTTTTCTGGATGTAGCTGATTCTGTCCATCATTGATCAATTGGAATTGGATTAGCTCTTCTCTATGTTGAAGATATCCATTTCCATCAGAATACGTCCTCATACAGTATTGTTGTTGAAGTGTACAGTGATCTCCTAGTTCTGCTCATTTCACTGAGTATCATTGCATGTAAGTCTCTCCAAGCCTCTCTGTATTCCTCCTGTTGGTCATTTCTTACAGAACAATAATATTCCATAACATTCATATACCACAATTTACCCAACCATTCTCCAATTGAGGGGCACCCTTTCATTTTCCAGTTTCTAGCCACTACAAAAAGGGCTACCACAAACATTTTGGCACATACAGGTCCCTTTCCCTTCTTTAGTATTTCCTTGGGATGTAAGCTCAGTAGTAGCACTGCTGGATCAAAGGGTATGCACAATTTGATAACTTTTGGGGCATAATTCCATATTGCTCTCCAGAATGGTTGAATTCTTTCACAACTCCACCAACAATGAAGATGCTTACAATCTAATGAGGGAAACAATGCAAACAATTATATATAAATAATAAATATAGTATAAATTGGAAATAATTGACAGAGAAGACTCAATAATTAAGGGAGATCAGGAAATACTTTCTAAATAGAAAGTAAAATTTTAGCAACTATTTGAAAGAACCAGAAAAATCAGGAAGCGGAGATGAGGAGATAGAACATTTTATGAATGGACAACTAGTGAAAATGCCTAGAGATGGTGTGATTTTTTTTCTTTTTAAGCTAGATTTGTATCACAGATAGTAATTGTAATTCTTTTTATTAGCACTATAATTAATCATTTTTAATGGTGGCAGGATTTGCCCAGAAAAGAGTCTTTATGCAAGGTATAAAAAGACTTTGCCTAACTTAAAGACTTCCCTTTTTAAAATCTCATTCCTCTAGGGAAGTGAAAAGAGAGATTTGTAGGACAGCACTCTGAGGGAAGTATTGACCTAAGACCCAGTCTATTTGGTATTGTCATTCATACTGTGAAATTAAAGATAGTAGCTCCATGAAGGAAATTCTCCTTATGGCTCTGCTTCCCATTCAGAGAAATAAGGGAGTAAGTGGAAAGTTCATTATAATATTTTAAAATTGTGTTCCTCTTAGCTTTGTGCTTTTCCTTCTGAATTTTTATTACTTTCCTCTAATTTTCTCTGATTTTCCCTCATTTTTTCTTGCTTTCCTCTGTCTTCCCACTACTTCTTCTCATTTTCTTCTGCCCATCTGTGGCTCCCTCAAATCTGCTTCTGTGTGCCCTCATCACATTCCATCTGTTCTTTGTCCCCAGGTTCACCTCTTCCCCTTGCTCTCTGCTGGTCTGGCCTGCTTTTTCTCTGTGCCTGTGAGCACAGAGGCAGCTGGTCTATTTTTCTCTTGCCTTTCCTACCATCCCCTCTATCTCAAATCTTCAGATCACTGCATAAATTGTCAATGGCAAGAATAAAAAAAGAAAAAGAAATACCAATTAACTCTTGCCTGACTCTGTAGAAGAAAAACAGAAATACTTTGCCCACAATGTAGATGACACAAAATATACCCAGTCATCAGTAACTGGTTCTATGGATAGCCAAAGAAGCATTTGGCCTGGCTAGTGGTTTAATTATTCCATCAGCAATTGAGTTGTCACCTGTTAATTATATAGCTATCCTTCCTGCTGGGATATCTAAACCATCTCGTCGGAAACAAAGTTTTATGGTGGGTTAAGACACTGCTTTCATTCTTAAAGTTGAAAGAGACCTTAGAGGACATCTAATCTAACCTTCCAACTATGAATTATTTTTTTTCCACAAAGATCATTTAGTTTATGTTTGAACACTTTAAGTGACAAGGAATGTTATGCTTTGAGAGTCGATCCATCTTATTATCAGACTCTACTAACAAGAAACCTCTTCTTTACATTGGAGCCAAATTCCTTTAACTTCTAAACATTAGTTAGAATTCTTCCTTCAGGAAGAATAAAATAAATTTACTTGCAAATCCATGACAGCTCTTCAAATATATGAAAATTAATATCTTGTTTCCCACTCTTCTTCATATTGCATTACTAGTTCACATAATGTGAATCACCCAGCCTTCTAGACTCAGACTAAATCTTAGGCCCTCTTGAAATGGAATGTCCAGAATTGAGAATAATGCTCCAAATTAAGGCTGACCAGTGTCTTAAAAAGATTATCAGGGGGAAAGAAAAATAACTTTTATGTCCTAAAATGTTTATAGCAGCTCTCATTGTGGTGCAAAGAAATAGAAATTGCAGGTATGCCTATCAATTAGGGAATGACTGTGCAAGTGGTGGTAAAAGATTGTGTTGGAATACTACTGTGCAATAAGAAATGATGAGCTTAATGATCTTTAAAAAAAAACATGGAAAAACTTGCACAAAATAATGAAAAATGAAATGAGCAGAGCCCAGATAACATTGTATTCTGTGTATTGTTTTAAGAGAAGTTTTGAGCAAAGAAATTATTTTCACTATTATAAATATCCAAATTACCTACAGAGAATGTATAACAAAAGATACTATTTGTTCCAGAGAAAGAACTGATAAATAGAAGTAGGTAAACAATAATTTTACACAGATGTATCTAATTGTGTCTAATGGTAGCCACATAGGTAGTAGGAATTAGAAGGGGAAAAGAAACTTATTATATATACATTTTATAGAGAGAGATTTATTATTTATATAAATTTAATACCAAGTTGTACATAGTAGATTTTCAGTAATGTGTAATATTTTTATTACACTATGTTTTAGAAATGCTCATTTTATCCCATAAATTTAAAAAAAAATCACAAAATGAAACACTCTAAGGATTATGTTTTTATGTCATGAACTATTAAATATATTAATTTGATAATTTTTTTAAAGTACCATTATTTTTCTTCTGGATAATAAGTTTATCTTAATATAATCTAAAGTTTTATTAGCTTTTTAAGAAAATTCAGCATACTTTCAGTTCCTTTGGAGTTTTCAGCCAACTAAATAACCCGTCTTTTTACAAAAAAAAATGAATTATTGTCAGTCTTGATATCTTCAATCCCAGATTTATGCCATTTATTTTTCTTATTATGAATGCATAAGTTTACATTTCTCCCCACAAAATTTTATCTTGATGTTGGCTCATCATTCTTGCTTGATGAAATAATTTTGAATCTTGATTCTGTTATCCATCATATTAACTGTCTTTCTCAAAATTATCTTATTCACAAATTTAACACATATGCTGTTATTCCAAGTCATTGATAAAAATGTCAAATAGGACAAGGGCCAAAGATAGAGCCTGGTAAACAGCATCACTGGAAAAATTCTCTTGAAGTTGAAATAAATCCATTCTTCAATTCTCTTTTGCAATAGTTTTCTATTCAGCTATAATTCTACCTAAAAACCATTGCCCAGCTCATGTCTCCATCTTGCCAAACAATGCAAAAATCTGTGTTCTGCTGCTGGTATAATATTAAAAATCAGGAAAGAATGCCAAATTTCTTGCTGTACTTGGACAATATTCTTACAACTTAAAATACAACTTTTATTACTTTACCTGTAGCTACTTATTCAAATATATGAAGCCATTTCTGACCTCTGAATTATCATAATAGAAAACATCCAGAGCAATCAGAGAAATACACTTGACTTCTGTTTTCTCCAGTAACTTGCTAGTTCTCTCCAGCTGTTCTTTGACAGCTAATTCCTGATTTCAAAGAATCTGGTTTATTATTTTATTGTGAAACTATGCAATTTTAGGATTTTTAATGGAGGTTACCTTGGGCAAAAGTTATCTAGTCTAGTTATTTCTTATCATTTGCAGTTTATGAATGATCCAAAAAAAGTATCAGCAGGGATTTCTAGTCTTCCTATTGCATAGATCCAGGAAGTACTGTGGACTTTCCCCAATGGTAAATGCTCCTTCTGAATTTGTAACCCTCACTATGAAAATGTAATTATCCCACGATCCCTAGGATTAATGAAAATTGGAACAAGAAAGTCTCCAAATTTTCCAAGAATGGAGTTTGATCAGGAATTTTTGTCTCCATGGGGGCTCCCTCTAGATTTTGTAGAACAAGAGGCTATATTGACCTTCATATTTGCTTTGCTTTTGTGGAGTCATATAAAATGGAGACCTTGGAAGGGTTTCATTTCTACAAGTAAATCTAAATTTCCATGAATTCTCCATGATTCTAAAATAAATTAATTCTTGAAATATCTCTGAACTTACTTATCAGTTAATAGTATGAAATGAGATTGCACAGTGTCATATAACTTCATATTCATATTACCATGTTTAAGTATTTGTTAAAAAATAAATATTTGGCTTTTTTTTCAACTTTCATGGGAGTCTAAAAGATAATTCTATTTTAGTCAGTAAATAAGACACACAAATAAGAAATTTGGGTAGTGGAAAATGAGTTTTAAATAATTACTTTGGAAGACTACATAGAGAAGAATCATTTTCTATGTCAAAAAGGTTTTTCTTTCCATGTTCTAGCTACCTATTTTCTGAATAAATGTTCTCATAAATTGTGCAAGTAAAAATGTAAATGGTTTTCAATGATTAATAATATCTTACAGAGGTAAGGCAAAGAGATAGTAGAACAATCATAACCACTGGAGCTGGTTAACTAGGAAAATGTTCCATTTTTTTTTAGGCAACTAAGGCAGCAAATTTTTGGTCTATAAGACCTTCACTGTGCTTAGAAAGAGATGTGAACTCTGCTTTTATTTTCCATCGAAATTCTATGGAAGCTGGAATTCCTTTCCAGAGAAAGGAATCTGTAGAACCATGTGCTAATGCAAAGGACTGGCTTTTGGGGGGGAGGGAGGGTGATATTTTTGTGTTTTTTTTTTTTTTTAGCCCTGGTTCACCACAACCCGCTGTTTGTTTTCTCTGAAATGTTAATTTCTAATTCAAAAAACCTGCTCAGAGAATAAACACTGAACTCTTCAAGATTATTTTTAAATAACTTCTTAGTTGCTTAGCTAATTTCAGTGTTTATATGTTGGATTGGCAGTCAGTTCAGAAGAATGAAGTTCTCTATTTAGCCATGGTTTAGAAACAGCATGATAAATGCTTTCCACAGGCTTCCCCAGTGTACCCCAGTCATTTATCTCACATGAATTATGAGAGAATTCTCTTTAGGAGGTAAAAAGGTAGTTCATTTTGTGGTCTCATTTGATCTTTAGCTTCTTAGCTAGGTAATCAATTATAATAATTTCTTTGATAGTATTTGCTCCCTGAATACTGTTTGTTAGGGGCAAAGATAATGTCACTATCCCACCCACAGCAGAACATGTAATTTTGCAATGTTTTTTCCCTAGGAATGTAGCATACTTTTCTACCTCTTTAACTCTGGTCAAGCTGTTTGTTCTATCAGGAATGATCTATTCAAAAGTCTTTGCCAATCCAATTAATTACTCTTAACATCTCAGTTCAAATGTCCCCTCCAAAAATATTTCTATGATTTTCTAAATGGATATCTCTTTTTCTGAAATCCCAAAGCAGTGTTTATACTTCTCTTAAACCTTTGTCACATTGTGCTTTGAATCATAATCATCTGGCTATCCAATAAAATCCATGCTTTATAATCCAACCAAATTATACCACTTGCCATTTTCTCAGATATTCTCTATATTTTCTCTCCTCTATACTTTTGTATTCTTTATATCTGGAATACCCATTCTCCATATCTCAATTTTACCAATCTTTTAAGCACTGGTTCAAATGATTTCTCTCCAATAAAGTCTCCTCTCATTTCCCAGACTGAAGACAATTTCTCTTTTCTTTAAAATTTTTATTTACGTTCTTAAAAAATTCCTCACCTTCAGCCTTTTATGCTAGTTCTTTATACATACCCCTGAAATTTAAGTAGACCACAAAGTCCATGAAGTCAAATAATATTTTATTCATCTTTGCATTGCCAGAAATGTATATCATAGGTGATCCAAAATGTTTGGAAAGAGACTAAATGTATTTTATTTTTTATCTCCCACCTATTCTAACTTAGGTTATAAGCTTCTTGACATAAAGGACTGCTTTTTTGCATCTTTCAATCTTGCAATGAATAGTATACTGCCTCATTTATAGTCAGTACTCAAAGAATGATTATTAACCAAAGGAATGAATTAAGGGATAATGATAAATTTGCACTAATCTGTTCACATCTCTTACCCAATCTTCCCTTTGGTCCTTGGAATATCATTTCAAAATAATTGACTAAGCTATATTATCAGGGAATAAAACAAAACTAACTGGCATGTGTATGAAGGAAATAGACCTACTACACTGATCTATAGTTCCAAAGTAAATTCACACTCCCTACCTAGTAGTCTTGTTTGGGAAAGAAGTAGATTCATTCATTTCTGAGTATACCATCCCATTCTACTATTCTATCTATGTCAAAATCAGACCTCAAAGACTCTTTTAGAAACATTTTTGATCTACTTTACTACCCTACAAGAAAGAGTTAGACCTCTGAGATTCTACCTTTATTTGACCAGAAGACATGCCAACTCACTCAAGGAATTACTATTATCCAAGACTGAATTATCACACACTATCCATTGAAACTATATATATATATGTAGAAATGTATATGTGTGTACATATGTATATGTATATATACATATGTATGTGTGCGTGTATATGTGTGTATATATATCTATATATATGTTTGTATGTATAGACAGTCATGGATTTAGACTACAAGTAATATCTATACATGCACACACACACATATACAAATATATGTGTGTATATATACAGAGAGAGAGAGAGAGAGAGAGAGTTGTAGTCAAAATCCATGACAGGTTGTGCATATAAATGTATATATGTGTGTGTATAAATATAGCTGTAGTAAAGATACATGACATGTTTTATATATATACAGCCAATGTAATATAGTATGGAACTCTATGCTCTGAACTCTTATTCTCAGGATCCTTTCATGTCAAATTTCTGATAGCTATAGCTACTTTGAACAAAAGATCTCTGCTAATGCAACTTAATATTCTGGCCTTTTGTTTTCACTTCCAACCTGGGAAATATCATCATTCACTTCCATTTTACTTTGGAAATACCACTAATCTCTTAAATCTTACTATGGGTTTGACTGCTTTGTGATGTCTCCCGTTTTAATACTTATAATATTCAAAATCCATGTTAAACTTCTTACACAAAATCCTACTCCATCTACTGGATGTGCCAACAAATTGGGCCCTGGTACAACCCATCCTCTTCGGTTTGAAATCTGGTAGTACATGATGGTACATGAGCCATGTTAATTAACTTGCATTGATCCAGGATTTTTTCCACATCTGGAGGTTCCCTCCTATTGTCAGCAGTAAAAGCAATGGTATAGCACCACCTTCTGGTGAACTACTTAGCCAGTGAATCTTCCATCCCCAAAGAGGGCAATTGGCTTTTTTATTAGCTTTGGATTCTTTCTGAAATCATAAACCCACTTATGTAGTCAGAGCTAAGAAAGGGTTATAGGCTTAAAGTTGTCTTGCAAATAATGTTTGTTGAAAGTTTACATAATCGGAGTTGCATTCATAAGTGGTGACAGTATAAATAGAGGATTCTTTGTATCCTTATCCTCTTTGAGGGGGGTAGGGTTAAGGAAACAGGATAGGTTGATTTGCTATATTCTATCAACTTAATATAGTGGCTCTATTTCTATGTAACTTTTGCACCAACACCCCTTTAATCTTTACTTCTGTAAAATACTATTGGGGAGGAAATATGCTTTACTAATAAATATCCAATTACTGCTCTGTATAATAATCTCAGAGTTACCTGAGATATGAAAAAATTCAGTGATTTGTCCAAAGTCACTCAGCCAATGTGTCAAAAGTAAGAATTAAACACAAGTATTTGGCAAATTCTTTTCTATTCTCCATGCTGTATCCACCTAGATTTATCAGGTAGATGACATGATAATAAGTAGAGCACCTGGATTGCAGTCAGAAAGTTCTGAATTCAAATCTGATTTTTGATACTTACTCTTCACGTGACCCTGATCAAGTCACTTAGACTCTACCTCTGCTCCTTCATTAGTAAAATTAGAATGTTAATAGTATCTTCTTGGGTTGTTGTGAGGATCAAATAAGATAATATTTATAAAGTGCTGAGCAGTGGTTGGCACATAGTAGATTCTACATAAATATTAGCTATTATTAGTTGTTATTATCAAAAGAGAGAGGTTTCATGCAGACCCCAATGGCCAGAGTTTGGATTTGCAAATATAAATTAATCTAAATATAAACCAGCATTACTAGATAGACTTCATTAAGTTGAATTAAAAGAATTCCCTTCTTGTACTCCAATTCCTTCATATGACAAAGATTAATTTATAGAGTGTGTGTTTTTAGCATCTGTGTAGTTCTCCTGTTGATAGTTCCATGGAGAATAAAGCTGTACAGGCTGAAATGTGAATGAAGTAATGCAGTCATTAAGAAGAGAATGCAAATATTATTCCCTTAATTATTTTTCTGCACCTGCATTTTATGAATATCATTGGGGGGGCGGGAAGAGGGGGTAAAGAAGTAGTATATGTTCAGTAATTAAAGAAGTTACTGGACTGACCCATCATTCCATGGTTCACAAAGAAGTAAGAGAAATGAAAGAGTTATATTTGGTCAGAGAGATACCAAAAGATAGTGCTGTTAATTAGTGATCAAAGTTCATATAAAATCATGTCACTGACATTCATTTAAAGATATATTAATATTGATTATGCTAATGGGCATTCATTTATGGCTTATTTAATACTGAACTTAAAAATATTTAGTACTTTTTTTTAAATTGACTTGAGCAAGTCAATTAAACTTAAGTGTTTTGGGGGACTCTCTAAGTAGAGTAGAAGCCCATCTCATTAATAAAGAGTTTCTTTAGCATAAGTTCCTATACCTTTAATACCAGACTTTTGCCAAATAATGACAAAAAATAACAATTATCATAATATCTTCAAAATCCAATTCATCATCCATTCCATGCTACATTTACCATGAACAAAAGGATGACAGAAAGTGTACAACCATTTTAGGATCTGAACATGGCACTATATGAATAGTCAAGTCAGAGTAAATAAAAATAGCAATTATTCCTGTTTTTGGAGAGAAACCCTGGGAGGGTCTTTCCCTCCCAGATTTATTCATTTAATTAGGTTTTTCTTCTTTTTTGACTAGGTGAAAGAGATCCCCTCTTAGCCTCAATTTATCCTTAGCCTTTATCATTGAATGGGAGTAGCTTCAGTCAAATTGAAATTTATTGAAGATCTTAACTTCTCCCATTGCATCCAGGGTCATCTCCTGTTGTCGTGATCTATATCTGGTCACTGGATCCAGATGGCTCTGGAGGGAAAATAAGGCAGGTGACCTTGAACAGCCCTTTTTCACTTAAATTTAATTCACTATCCTGTCATGGAATCACCTTCCTGATATCACAGTCCTTCTAAAGAACAAAGCACAAACAAAAACAATGTTGACACATTAAGAAACTTAGGAGGAGAGGAATACCCCTTTCAAGGAATACTCTGAAGGCCAAGTGTCAAACACTGTAGTAAAAAAAAAAATAAATTTGCAATAATAATTAAAGACTTTCAGGTAATAGAAGATTATCTAAATAGCTAATTAATAAGTGCAATGGAAAACATGTACACCAAATTGCCAAATTTAAGGCATCAAAAAATTTCCAGGGAATGTAGAAATAAAATCATCAATCGCATAAATTTAAACTGTTATTTCAGTGATTGGGGTCACCTAATGGCCTCTGAACCTGTTGCCATCTGGTAGCTAGATGATACAGTTTTATTTTTTCACAATGTGTAAAACTTTATTAAAATTACTTAGAAGTTATATAACAAAGATGAGATCAAGCAAATGATTTTTTTTAAAAATGAAGAGCTGTATAAAGAGACCTCTAGCAAATAGCTGCCCCAAACACTTTATTTTCTTCTCCATGTCAAGAAGATTACAGAGACAGTTTAAATATATAATATAAAAATTTTGAAAGGCAAGCATTTTTTGTGATTATTGTTAAGACAAGCCTTTGGTAACACACGTATTAGCATTTAGTGAAACTAATTCCTGCTTCACCTTCAGAACCTCCACCCCATTTAAAGGTACATGACATTCAAACTATACTCTGAAAAGGCCATAGCTTCTATCTACTCTCTGTCTCATTGATGTGGTGATGGTTATAGGCCTTGGGAATTACTTGAGAGTGTATCATCCTCTTCAGACTTGTCACAGGACAGGCCACTGGAAGCTTAGGAGGAAAGAAGTATTAATTGAGGCCAAAAACACCATATTTAGTGAAGCCGACTATGTAAGTCTGCTAAAGGTTCAGAGTACTCTTGGTAGAAGTTTAGATAGCGGGTGGGGCCTGATGTCAGGAGGATTGAGATAAAATCCAGTAACAGGTACTTACTAGCTATATTATCCTACACAAGTCACTTAATCTCTGTCCAGTTTCCTTAGTTGTAAAATGTGGATCACAATAGTACGTACTTCACAGGATTGTTGTGAGGATCAACTTAAATAATATCTGTATAGCATGTAGTGCTTGGATAGCATATATCATTCTGATAAAAAGCTGAAAGATGGACTTAGATTCCTGAAATTTGGTGATGCTGCTGTTGTTGACATGGTTCCAGCAAGCCAATGTGTATAGAGAACATATGGATTGCAAACATAAGCTACACTTGATAAATACTTATTACCTTCCCTTCTCCCCTTAAGGAAAAAAACAGAATGTGAAGAGAGAACCCCAGTGAAAAGAGGATGTGGAAAATCTTATCATACATATAAGCATAAGAACAACACAAAACAATACAAACTAGACCAAATATTAATATAGTGAAAAATATCAATTGTATCAAGGACAGTTACCAGAACTCTAACTTCTCAGAAAAATTGGAAAGCAGCAATTTCAAATAATATCCATATGTATTGTCTCAAATGCTTCTTAATAGCCCAAAAATTATTAACAAAACATTTTGCCAGTATCTGAGATGATACGATCCCTTATCTACCCCACCTTTTTTTTTTAAATCATCGAGAAAAGATGATAAAAACATGAAAAAAGTGACTCCTATAAATTTAAGCCAAATATATATATTTATATAAAATATTCATAGCATATCTTTTTCTTTAAAGCTCTATAAAATAATAATTTGGAGAAGGATCAAAATTTGTGCACATAAAAATCCCGGGTATATAAAAACAACCTACTGTTAATTAGGTAATTATTGAAAGCAACTCATAAGGATGATAATGCTAATGGAATTACACTGCTTGGAGCTTTTGATCACATTCTGTCACCAACTCATCCAACTGACAATCCTTTTCATCTATCTCTCCAAAATATCTACAAGATTGGCAGTATTGGCTGGCTAACTATTGGCTGAATGGAGACTGGTATTTTAAAACAAGGCATGTTACCAACATGTGACCAGCATAATCATACCAACAAATTTTGATAGAAAACATGGTATCATTCAAGGTAATATTTGTATCCTATTAGGGCTTGCCTGGTCTTAAATTCATTTGCATCTGTACTAGAGTACTAAGTATGATTTTGAAATTAAAATGAGTTGAACCAAAACATCTTATTAATAACTTCAGGCACATGGGAATATTAAGATATATGGCTACACTAAAAACATATTAAAACTCATTTAGTAACACAGAATCTTTCTCTAATGATAAAATTTTCTCATAGAATAGATATGTGTAATTTTTTTCCTTTTTGAACAATAGCTTTCTATTTTTCAAATGCATGCAGTTTTCAACATTCACTCTTGCAAAACCTATGTTCCAAATTCAATCCAACATATGTTAAACATGTGCAATTATTCTACACATATTTGCATAATTATCATGTTGCACAAGAAAAATCAGACCAAAGAGGAAAAAAAATGAGAAAGAAAGAAATTAAGCAAACAACAACAAAAAAGATCAAAATACTATGTTGTGATGCACATTCAGTTCCCATAGACTTCTCTCTGGATGCAGATAGCTCTCTCCTTCAAAAGTTTATTGAAATTGGCCTGAATCACCTCTTTGTTGAAAAGAGCCATGCCCAGCAGAATGGATCATCTCATAATTTTGCTATTACTGTGTACAATGATCTCTTGGTTCTACTCATTTCACAGCGTCAGTTCATGTAAGTCTCTCCAAGCTTTTCTGAAATCATCCTACTGATCGTTTCTTATAGAATCTTTTCTTATAGAACAATAATATTCTATTACATTCACATATTGTAACTTATTTAGCCATTCCTCAACTCATGGACATCTCAGTGTCCCCTTGCCATTACAAAAAGAGCTGCCATAAACCTTTTTGCACATATATGTCTTTTTTCCCTTTTTGTGATCTTTTTGGGATACTGACCCAGTAAAGATCAAAGGGCATATGTGCAAAATTCTTAACTTATACCAAGTAAAAGTAACTTAAAGGCTCCAAACATGAATCTTAAAGTCACATTGAACCAATAATTGGAGTTAAAAACCACAAATAATTTGGCTTTCTCCAGACAAAACATAACAAAGGTCTTTCAGTGTGAAGAGTTGGTTGTTCATCTTTCATTTAGAAGAGAAACAATGACATCACATATATCACATATAACATATCAACTTGACTTGGGGCATGAGTTAGATTTAAGTGAGACAACTGTGCAAATTCATCAGCCTCAGTCTCTCTTTGAGAGGGTTTGAAGTCCAGTGGTAAAACAAAAATCATAATGACTGGAGATGGCCTAAGAAAAAATGAATGGTATTGCTGTTTTTAATGCCTACTGAGCTCCAACTACTCCACAGCTCCTGAATCAGCTGCCTTCATTCATCCATTCAGCTGACGAAGGTCACCTGCTTATGACAGGCATTTTCCTAATTCACCAATAGGACTAGTTACCCTCAAACTAGTTTAGCCTGTCTACCAAGATGATTTTACTGGGGTTTGGTCATTGTACATGTCATAACTTCTTGAAGTCACACAGGAGAGTCGGATGAAAGGTGAACACCAAAGATGATAAGCAGCCCTGAAAAATTTATCAAGCTCTCACACCCAGAGGTGCTTGTCCTCTCTAAAGACTACCATGAGAATCATATGTTATGAGACATAGGACATCCTGACACCAAAATTTAAAGGGATTAGTAAATTTAAATCAATTAACACATATATACACAGTATCCAGCTTAATGTACTTTCTCAGATTTGTGCCATGGATCATAGGAGACTTGGAAGGTTTTCTACCAAAAACACTAAAAAATGAAATATTAACAAAACAGAGTCCATTAACCTAAGACAAGGGTAGAAATATTAAGGTTTTTTTGCCAAAAAGGAGAAAGAGGATAGACATTCTCAGAGCAAGTTATAAATAGGTTAAAAATTTACAGAATATCTTTTGGATCAAGCAAATAGCATTTCACTAAGCAATAGTAAAGTATGGTAACAGATAATTGCCACTGGATTTGTGGAATGTTACACAAAGTGATTTATAGTTGGATGGAATCTATGAAATGGCTACAATGCAAGAATGGAATCAAAAGTCCTTCCATAAGTAGTTTCATTATTTCTGAAACTGTGTCTCCAGGAATTTTATATGATCAATTACAAATCTTATAATTAAATCTTTGGTAAGGTTAATTTCAATTATAAAATGATCTATAGCTGCAAAAATATTTAAAGAACCATTTTCTACCCTTTCCTTTCATATATTAACTTTTTAATAAAACATTCAATTTTATCTTTTAATATAAACATGTTGCATTTTTTCTTGAAGTAAAATGTTTAAATTATAGTCTTGAAAGTCATGAGTCTTTATGAAAAAAAATTGACAAATTAGATTTCTGCTCAAAAATATAAGAACTTTGTCTTTTAATTTTAATTCAATTCAATTCAAATTCAAAAAATCCTCTTGAGAGCCACCTTACCTCTGCATGTAATAATAAGCCTTGCAATTGGAGTCCCTTTGCTAAGGTTTGAAAACAAATGACTGTTAAGTCTTTTAATAAAGTTAATGATTTTGATAGCATAGAGAAACACAACATCTAACTCTGGTGATATTTTTTTGACTATGTATCCTCCCAATGTATCATTTAGAGAGTAAGAGTGATATGTTCATTGTCACCAGCTTTAATTTTTGCTACAAATCCACCTTTCTTGCCCATCCTTGCTTTAGGACCATCTGTACAGATTCCAATGCAATTTTTTACTGTAAATCTTCATTTGTGAAAAATCCATTGACTTTAAGATATACATTTATCTTAATTTATCATACATCTTCCCCTCTTGTGTGCCCTCCCAAAGAGTAACAAAACAATAATTCCTCATATATGCTTCCTTCATAAACACTCTTACATAAAGTAACAACTGTGCCATGTTAAGATATATCAGTTGTTTCATCTAAATGATTTCCAAATTTTGGACTGCCCTTAAGCCTGGTAATATAAACTGCTAGAATTGGTCATTATTAATTTTGGAAATTCTTTTGGAAACAGCATTATTTGGTAAAGGAATTTTATGATTTTCATCCTCATACCTTTTCCCATGAACTATTTCTGTCATTTTAACAGCAATAGGTAATACAAAATCATCTTCTATTGCATAAGGCTTTTTTGTAATTAAAAAGAAATTTCATAAGATGCAACTAAATACTTTTCATTGATAGTAACAAATTTCTCAAAATATTGTTTTTCTTTATTTGGTGATTTAAAAAGTCATTCAGAATATTCATTTGATTTATTGCACTATACTACATGCTTGGTATTAAAATGTCATTTTAGTTTGACTGATTTCATGCTCTCCACAGCCAAAATTTCATTACAAATTAAGCATAGATCTTTCCACACCATCATAATTATTAGAAATAAATCTATGTTGTAAAAATGATTCAACAGATCGTCTTTTTCTTGTCAATTTAGGTATACAACTTGTTAGAGAAGACAGTCATACTGTCATCGGAAGTTTTACTTATATCTAAATTTAGCTACTTATCCATAACCAAAAATATTTTTGTCCTAAAATATAAATAAATATTGCTAATAATTTCTCAAATTAATACTAATTTTAGGTTTTGAAATTATATTTGTTTGTGCTTATTTTAAAAAGTGATGTTCACACTTACACACAATGTAAGCAGCAGTGATGGTGGAGAAATATTATTAAAAAAACTTCTGTCTTTACTTGCTGGAATTAAACATAATTAAACAAGGAGATAACTGCAATTTTAAAAGTCAAACATTCTAACACAATACAATCCAAAGATATACTAAATTTGATATTTACATGCTGAGGAATAACGGGAAAATATTAAAAGTAATTAAACTATTATGTTTTTGAAGAGCAAAAAACTTTGTATGTGCAGTAAAAGCACTGCAGTTCCTAATACACAATAGTCTTGAATATAAGCTGAGGTATTTCTAGGAGTGTTCTTTAGTGTTCCATGGAGTGATGGTATATGCAGTGTAAAGTGTTCATGTTGTGTATTCAGAATGAAGGCTACTGTTAATTCACACAATATTACGCAGACGAGTGCTACCAGAAACACCTTGGACTCATTACATATTTTATTCTGAATTAATTTTTCATCATTATGCATTCTGAAACCTTTTAGTGTTGCCAAATATTGTACAACCCTCACCCTACATTCAGTTACATGTCCCCATATAAGGTCAAGGCTCACAGTTTAAGAAGTTTTAGTTTATAAAACAAAGGGATAAAGGGATTTGTCCAAGTCCATATAGTTGGGATGTGTCAAAAGCAGAATATGAATCCAGGTCTTCTTAGATGTAAAATTAGCTCCCCACCCATTATGCCATCCTTCTTCTCTGTCCATATATTTACAAATAGATTTATCCTGGATGATTCAACCAAAAATGCTATTGGACCGTGATTATAGATTGAACTGTTCCTCCCATTATCCCAGACACAATATCAGTAACAATGTTGTTAATAGATATAGTCATGCCAAATACTCATAATTTCCAAAATGAGTAAAATGAAAAGCTTTAAAAATATAGAGACCAACAGAGGAAATAAAAATCATGTAAATATCTTATTGGCTGTCATAATTTTCATTCCAAAATTATTGCAATAGCCTTCTGCTTCATGGGTCTCTCCTTACTGCAATCCATTTTCACTCAGCTATCAAATTGTCTTTCTAATACACAAGTCTGACCATGTCACTACTTGTTCAATCAACTCTAATGGCTTCCGGTTGCCTTTAGGATAAAATATGAAATTTTCTTGTAGTTTATAAAGTTCTTCATAGCATGGTCCCTTCTTAATTGTATTTAATTCTGTCTCTTTGCTCCCTTTCTTCCTTTCCCTACCCATATTCCATGATCCAATAACAATAGCCTTCTTACCTTTCATCAAAAAAGAAAGTCCATATCCCAATTTCAAGTTTTTCCCATATCTGGAATGTTCTTTCTCATTTCCACCTCCTAGATTCCCTGACTCCCTTCAGATTTCAGCTTATCTCATTTTTCTGTAAGAAGCCTTAACCCATTAAATTAGTATCTTCTCTCTGCTAATTGTATTCTATCTATGCTGTATTCATTTTGGCTGTACATAATTATTCCCAACCCCACCATTAAACTACGAATTCCTTGAGAGCAGAAACCATCTTTTGTCTTTCTTTGTAATCCCAGTAGCACATTATAGGTGATTAATAAATGCTAGATTATATATAGATAGATAGATAGATAGATAGATAGATAGATCTATCTATATATATATATGCCTTATGTATAAATAAGGTATATATTATCTTTGTCATTGTGGCAGCTCCTTAATGGTATTAAGATTGCTTTCAGTGAGTCTAGAGAGATGAACTAACACCCTAAATATTTCAAATTATAAAAAGCAGGTATTTTATGCATCTGTACACTAATCAGTATTGTTAGCTAAACTCAATAAAACAAGAAAAAAAGTTTTGCCTATCATCATCATGTATATAGCATGACAAGTTGTTAAAAAGCATTTTTTGAAAAGCATTTTATCTATATTAGCTCATATGAATCTCACAAGCATCTATTGAGGTAAATACTATAGCCATTATCATTTTTTGAAACCTATGATGAAAACCAGGACTCATTATAGTAAAGGAACTTTCCTGTGGCTGAATACAAACAAATATCAAGGCAGAATTGGAATTCTGGTTTTTCCTGAATTCAAGTTCAGCATACTTTCTATTATACTACTTTTATACATATTTTCTACTATACTATACTTTTAGAAAAGTGATTTGGTTGGAGATGGTAGTGCTATAAAAAAATAATGTTTTAAAGATGACAAAAAATCCAAATATTCTTGACTTAAAATTGCATCTTTAAAAATGATTAACTCTACTGTTGACCAAAACATTACTCTTAGTTGTTATGAAACTTCAGGGAGGGTGGAGTGAGAAGGCATAACGGTTTGTTCTTTTAGGCATTTGTTCAAGTATTGAAATAACCAAAAAACCAATCTGTTTTATGACTTCTGGCTTCTATTAAATGAACATGGAGAAGATTCCAGTGTTCTGTGCCTTGCTGTTTGCACAGAGGCTGTTTAGCACTATGCCTGCTATATCCCCAGAGCTCTAATCATATGACTGTGAATTACTTTCAGGCAAAATATAACTAATAATGTGATTTTACCCAAAATAAGTATTTTTAAAATAACTACAACAGAAAAAAAAGAAGAAGAGAAATAGCAAAAAGGAGAATGGACATAGTTGGAAAGAAAAGTAAAAAGAGAGGAGGTGTGATAGGAGGGGAAGGGAAAAATATGGAAGAAAAAGGTATAGTGGTAAGGTTAAATGGAAAAGAAAGCCAGCAATATTCCCAAATCTCCAAACCAGGCTAAACTGATTGGATAACTTTAAACAGTGATAATGTGGGTAAATTCCAACCATCTCAAAATTATATGGAATTTAAAGCTTTCTTTTTCAAAGAGAGAGAGAGAGAGAGAAAGACAGAAAGAACTTTAGGTATTTCCAAATAGGACATTTGAATTATTTTTCTTTCATTCCAAAATGAGTGAGATACCTCAAAATGTTATGATGGTAAGGTCCCATCTTCATGCTATTAAAAGAAAATTGCACTCATTTTGTTCAGAATCATTATTTGAATGATCATTTAATGAAAAGAATGTTTTGCTGGCCATAAATATTTCTATGAAATGTATTTGGACAAAAAATATTTAATTGCAAGTGGCATTTCCCAGCCTTCTATGATGCTCAGCTTCTTGAAAATCAATTAATCCATCGCATTATTTAGGAAACATCTCTTGCCAGAGTTCCCTAAGTGAGCCTTATGACAGCAGTTATCTTGGAGCCAGTCAGGGGGGTCCATAAGCTTGTTTTCAGCGTGTTTTATTTTTTGTTAATGTCATAGAAATTACACCACATAGGCATTTCAAGAAATAGCTGATCAACAAATATTCTTTATACTTTGATATGTAGTAAGAGCTAAATTTTTCATCTTATTTATAGTACTTTCTGCTCCTTCCATGATTCTGAGATAAGGGAACATTAAAAAATTCCAGTCAAAACTGAAATTTCTAAGTCATTGAAAACTAGATGATATCATTCTTTCTAGACTTAAAAGTGTCAGGAATAATGATCAAATTGGGAACAAGTTCATTTGGTCATAAAATTGAGAGCCAACAGGGTGTTTATAGCCTGTCCTGCTCATTTTGCAGATGAAAGTGAGAAGATCCTTGGATTTTTTTGTATTTGTTCAGCTCTGGGATTTATGACCCAATTCATATCTTTGTCCAAAAGTTAACTTTTTCAACACATGAGAATCTTGGACATTGTTAGGCCTTGATTTCAATTTAGTCAAATCTCAACATTCAGTCAATGTGCATTTATTAACTGCTTATTAAGTGCCAGACATTGTTAAACATTGGGAATGTGAATACTGACAGAATGATTGGCCCTGTCTTCAAAGCACATACACTCTTATAGCAGAAGACAACACATAAAAAATTTTGGAGAGCAAGGAGGGGAGAGGAAAAGACACCCTGACCTCTTGATAATGGTAGAGGAAGTCCAGAGGACAGCCTGGAGTAGAATAAGACCAAAATAACTTGAATGCTTTTCTTAAAAGGAGGTCCAGAGAGAGAAGATATTTCTGTCTGAATTCCAGGGCTGAAGTGAGACTTGAAGATACAGAACTGGGTCATAGTAGAGAAAATCATTAGAGTAACATAAAGAGAAATGACATTTACACATTTTTTCATATATTGGAATTACCCCCCATCAAATTTTGTCTTGTTTTGTCAAGAAGCATTCCAAAAGGATGCAGAAAACAGAAAATATTATTCTAAGCAATGAACTTTTAAATTCATACTTTATTTCCTGGTACATAAAAATAATTAATAAATATGTGCTGATTGATTGGTTGATCAGATTTCAATAATTGTTTAATACTATCTTAGAAAAAGTTTTTAATGAGAAAAATTTCCCATACAGATCAAATTGCACTTTTCAAAAAAACAAAACAAAACAAAACACGGGCAAAGTTGAGGGAGCTAAGTGCTGAGTTTGGAGTCAGAAGGCCTTAGTCAAGTACTGTCTTGGCTAATAGCAAGCTTTCTGATTTTTAGCTAGTCTTTTAATGTTTTTCATTTTCAAGTTCCTTATCTGTAGGATGAGTGTCATTTTAGACAGTAAGAACAATTTGCTGTAGACAGCCATTTCTGCCTTTGTAAACCAATTGTTAATTTTTTAGCCTAAGTATTTATACCTCAGAACTCAGCAAACACTACAAATAAGAGTTCAGTTTATTGATTTGGTGATTGTCTGGATTTAAGAAAATGATGGAGGAAATGTTAATAATGCAGTTTAAACTTTAAAATTGTCATGGGTACTTTTGTTTTCCCAGAGATCTCCTGTTAAACATTTACCAGAACACTGCTAAGTATGCCTCGAGCTATGTTTTTAATCATTAGAAAAATGAAGTCAAAACCAAGAAACTGTGGGAATCTTTCAGTCCATTATCTATCCATTTTCATATATAAAAATATTTAATAAGTAATAAAACTGAATTTCATCATTTACTAAATAACTTTCAACTTCTGGACCTACTCCATTTTAAAATATTTTATTAATCTTCTTGAAATGGAATAAAAGTCTTGGGATGATCTTTCTCTCTTTGCAAAATCTGTTTTGCATATTCCAATTATTTGCTACTTGAGTATCATAAAACTTCAGTAATGCAGTCACCAAAAAATAACTGTTATTGGGGAAAATGGCAAAATTGATATTCTTGACTATGATTGCTTTGTTTAATTCTCAAACTGAAACAAATCTTAGGCATAGGGATAGAATATCATCACATTTCTTAATTCTTAGTCTTAGAAGTTTTCTGAGAAAATTGTGACAAATAAAAGAGACCTGTATGTGCCAAAATGTTTGTGGCAGCTCTTTTTGTTGTAGCTAGAAACTGGAAGATGAATGGATGTCCATCAGTTGGAGAATGGGTGGGTAAATTATGGTATATGAAGGTTATGGAATATTATTGCTCTGTAAGAAATGACCAGCAGGAGGAATACAGAGAAGCTTGGAGAGACTTACATCAACTGTTGCTAAGTGAAATGAGCAGAACCAGAAGATCACTGTACACTTCAACAACAATGCTGTATGAGGATGTATTCTGATGGAAGTGGAAATCTTCAACATAAAGAAGAGCCAACTCACTTCCAGTTGATCAATGATGGACAGAGGTAGCTACACCCAGAGAAGAAACACTGGGAAATGAATGTAAATTGTCAGCACTACTGTCTATCTACCCAGGTTACATGTACCTTTGGAATCTAATGCTTATTGTGCAACAAGAAAATGGTATTTACACACATGTATTGTATCTAGGTTATATTGTAACACAAGTAAAATGTATGGGATTGCCTGTCATCGGGGGGAGGGAGTAGAGGGAAGGGGGATAATTTGGAAAAAGGAATACAAGGGATAATATTATAAAAATATATATAATAAAAATTATTAAAAAAAAAATTGTGACAAATAATAGCTAATAAAGTCTGTACATACATACATTACTTATGGACATCCATATATACATATGCATATGTGTGTATGAAAACATTTAAAGCAGACATTTAAAGAGTCCTATGTTAAGATTGCATGAAGAACCCTTGAACAACTTAGAAGCTAGTGCCTTGAGGGTTAAATATTGGCCAAAATATCAGTCATTTTAAGGATGTGTTAAAGGAGGAAGTTAAATTACATAAGGCAATTTGAATAATGTCAAGTTTTGTCTCTATCTTCTGTGTGGTCTTTTATTTGTAAACCTATTTCAAATAAAAGTCATCCCCCAAAAAGCCCATGATGCTATGTTAACAAAATTAAGCAAAAGTACGTAATTTGGGGAAAACACATCAGAAAATGGATTGAACATGTTCTTCTCTCTTCTAGATTCCAAACATTAGCAGTGACATTGAGAAGGCATGCTATGGTATGCTAAATTGCTGCCGCCAAAGTATGGTCTGCTTGCTAATCTTGGGGTCAAGAGATCTGGGTTTAAATCCTGGCTCTGGAATTCACAAGTTATATGACTATCAGCAGGTGACTTCATCTCTATGATATGAAATTTGTCTTAAAGATTCTGAAAAATGCAAATAGTTGAGAGAAATAAGTAATTGTAAGAGGTTAAAGAAAAATAAGAGTATATGAGGAACCAAATAAACACCCTAATTTTTCTCAGTTGGCTGCCTTTTCAATTCATGGATTTTGTGTTTGATTTGTTGTTTGAATCATTGTTTTATTTAGTTCTATAAAATATCCCCTTGTGTTAAGGACCATGCCTGAGTAAAGGGGCAAGTCAATTCTCCAAGAGCCTCCACAGATGTAGATTGTGACACTTGAAGGAGTTTGAGGGCAGCCTTTACGGACAGAGGTGTTGCTTGTGGACTGGGAATGAAATAAATTAGAGTCAGAGGGAAGAGGAGAGAGGTCAGACAATGCAATGGCCTCTCAGTTTCCTTATGTCATCCTCTCACACAAGGAGATCTATTCTGTAGGTCTGGATTGACTCTCCAGCAGCCACTGTCAGGTAGCTCCCACCTTACAACACCCTTGGTGATTTGTTTGATATAATGCTAAATAGGTAAACTCATTTAGATAATACAGTCATTTACATTATCCTGGCATAATCCAAACACAGGCATCTAAGTACAGGGTCAAAGTTTACTTCATAACTTCCTGAACCATTTGTTTAATTTTTTACCTGTTTAGTTTCTACTTTTTGAGGGCTTACAATCTAGCAAGAGAGATTGAAAGATACAAAGTCTTTCAGAAACAATTATATTCAACTGGCAGTTCTTCCCTAATTTTTACCTAGGATAAACATTGCCATATTCCAGTGTTGCTTGTATATTTGGGGAGAGAAAATTGTTTCAAACTCAAGTTTTGATTTAGGAATAAAATATTTTTGTTTTGTTTTGGTAAACATAGTTCACAATCAGAACATTTTAAACCAATGTCAGTATGAAAAGGAATACAATATTTGCCTCAGACTAATTAAACCTATTTTGAAGCAAAAAAAAAATGAACTCCCTAAAATTAGTCAATGAGCATATCATAACAATAACTAGGAATTACATGGGGAAAATGTTTTAGAGGAGAAGTGAGATACAAACTAGTCTATTTGTATATACAGCCAAACCAGAAAAGGATGAACCAATGTATCTGGCCTTTCCCTCAAAAAAAATCAGGATGAGGAAGCTGGGGTCTACAAAAGTATGTATATACATTGTTATGAAGAGGCTTAGGAATTAGAGCTGGAAGTCATCACAGATAGGAAGAGTACCCTTCTGGATCAGGCACATTTGGACCAATCCCTATTCCTTCCATTCTAGTTATGAAAAGGTATCTTGATTAAACAGGATATAAAAATAATAAAATTTGGAAGTAGAATTAAGATTAAACAAAACCACAAATAGTTAAAAATATAACATTAGATTTTGACATTTACTGCCAAATAAGTAATATTGCTGTTATGTAATATTTGAAAATATTTTAAAGTAATTAAACCCAAATGTTAATAATTTTAAATTGCTGGTACTGAATGATATGGGTTATGTTTTCTTTACTTATAGGCAGCAAATGCTTAATAATTCTTGCTGTAACAGGAATATTATAAAGCATTAATCCAGATTCAGAACTCTGATGAAGTCAATGGAGGCTGAAAGCTTGACTGAGGACAGACCATAGTGCTTTATTCTCAAGGATTCATTTCTAAGTTTTCCCACAGTAACTTGACACAAGTAAAGAATGAAATAAATGGGAGACCACAGTCTACTGTATCTTAATTAAAAATAGAAACAGTACCCTTTTCATGATTTTGATTTTTAAAAGTTAATTAAAATATTTGACAGCTTTTGTTTTTATAGAACCTTGATTTTCAAGAATACCTCTCTCCTAACCTAGTCACCTAGAGAAGCATCCCACAGAACACCAAATATAAAGGAAACAGAAAAATAAGCAACCATCAATCAAAATTTATTAAGTATTTGCTATATTTTGGAGAACATACTGAGCACAAGGGATGAAAGGAAAAAGCAAAAAAAAAAGGTCTCTGGCCTCAAAAAGGTTACATTCAAATAGAAGGAAGAACTATGCATAGATCAATGTGAACAAGATTCATATGTAGTAGATGGAAGATAGCTTCATCAACTGAATCAATATTCCACATTTAGAGTCTCCCATCTTTCCAAAGAGGAGAGGATTGATTTTTTAAAAAAAATTCTTCATGGCCAAGTTTAGTTATTTAATTAGGCTGCATTCTGTTTTGTGTATTGTTTTTGTTATTTCCATTTCAATTGTTATTTTTCTTGTTCATTTTCTTTTTCCTGGTTCTTCTCACTTCATTTTGCATCAATTCATGTAAATCATCCAAAGCTTTCTTGTACTCTTCATATTAACCTTTTTTACAGTATATTAATAATACAATATATTTTATTAAGCCATTCCATAAACAATGGACATCTACTTAATTTTCACTTTTTTGTTATTGCAACAAGTTCTTTAATAAATATTTGGAGGAATATGAGATCTTTTTTTCCAACCCTGACCTCCTTAGGGTACATATCCAGTTGTGTAGTCCCTGGGAAAAAGGAACAGTTTAATCACTTTCTTGGCACAATTCCAAATTACTTTCCAGAATGGTTGGACCAATTCACAGTCTTACTAATAGTATAGTGTGCTTGTCTTTAAACAACCAACCTAGAATTAATTGTTCCCATGATATGTCATCTTTATCAAGCAGATGAGTATGGGGTGAAATCTCAAAGTAGTTGTGATGTGCATTTCTCTTATGATTAGTGATTTGGAACAATTTTCCATACGGTTGTTAATAGTTTGCAATTCTTTTGAGAACTGTTTGTTCATATTCTTTGATGATTTATTCTCTTGAGAGCAGCTTGATCTTTTACATTTGTGTTATTGTTCCATATATCTTGACTAGCAAGCCCTCATCAGAGAGTAATACTTTATTTTCACAGCACATTTTACAAAGGAGCATAAAGCTATTATTACCATTAATTAATACTTGAAATATCTATCAAGGAAATAGGACACATGTTATACTAATTCTACAAAGTCTGGTCTTCAAGTACAAGATAATTAATTTGCCCAAGGTCAAAAATTTGTTTTAAAGAAAATAGAAGAATATTTAGGAAGTTGATTAAAATCCTGGACATTTTTAGTGTTCCAGTATTGATCATAATAGTCATTGTAATTGGCTATATGAGGAAACAGTGTGGTACAGTGGAAAGAACACTGAATTTAGAATCCAAAGGCATGATTATGAGTCCCACATCTTTCACTTCCTATCTGTTTGGCCTAGAGCAAGTTTTTCCTTTTTCTAGGCTTCAACTTCCACATCTATAAAAGTGGTGAGGGTGGGGAAAGTGGAATCAACTTAATAGCCTAAAGTCCCTTCCAACTATACATCTGTATAGCTATGATCTTATGTCAAATATCATTAAATATATTTCATATTTTTCATTCACCTCACTTTATTTACCATCTCCTTGAATTCCCTCTCAATATGCTATTTCTTTTTACGATTTAATAATAATGTATAGGAAATGCTTCAATTCTAAATTTTCTATTTAATACCATTAATAGCTTCAATCTTTTCTTGATACCAGTGGAAGTCTCCATAGCAGTATGTATTGTACAACATTCACAGCAACACAGCATTTTGTCTCAGTTATTTTTGTGTGGGGGAAAAATGTTCTTATTCTAATTTTATCCAGAGTGAATGGTTGGCAGCTATTAGCACTTGGAAAACATCTTTCAGTGTAGGCTAAAACAAAAGCATTCACAACTTGACATTCACTCCCACATCCACTGCAGTCATTGTCACTGAGACACCAAAACAAATATGGAACCAGATGGTTACTGGAGCTCAACAACTGGTTTGCACGTTCTATTTTCTTAGGGCATGAGGAAAGTTTGTGAGAGAGGCCAATTGATTCTCAAAATGGCACAATATTTGGTTTCTATAGCCATCTACAAAATGAGATAAATTTGAGGAAAGAATATCAGTGAAAGGTAATAGAAAGATCATTGGATTGCAGTATCATGGGATGATAGGTTTAAAACTAAAAGACACTTCAAAATATGTTGCATAAGTTAAAAACCTGAATACAAATACTGGTTCTGACTTTTTGCTGCTTCATAGCTTTGGACAAAGTCATAGAACCTCGGCTTCCTTTATTGCAAAATGCACTACTTGCCTTCCAGGGTTGTTATTAGGAAAATGCTTGGTAAACCTTAAAATGTTAGATAAGTATGAGATATTATTTTCATGCTTAAGGAACTTTGGTCAATTATAGTGCCAATTTTCCCAATCATAAATATGTTGTGTTTGTAATTTACCAAAAGAGTACACGGAGACAAGTCTCCAAGAAAGATAATATTTATTCACAAGGACATGTTGCTTATCAATAAATGGGCCCATTAATATCAAAGACCCTGAGCAAAGGGGCCATATATCCACAGAAATCACATCTGAATTATTACTGTCCTCTACTTATTACTATGTGACATGCCATATTCTACACCCTCTCTACTAGTTGATTTCATCAGGTCCCACTTATGATCTCTATAAAGATCACCCCAATAGCTGTCATTTTTCTCCCAATTTACCATGAATCAATGAAGTAGTTTTTTTTAAAAAAAGATTCATTTAGAATCAGATCTGAGTTTAATCTTGACTCTGCTAGTTTACTCCTTTGTCTTTCTTTTCCTTAGTTTCCTCATCTGTAAAATGAGGGGGTTGAATTAAATAACTTCAAAAAGTCCTTTGCAAACCTGAATCTATGAGTCATTAATTCCTACCTGCCTATTAGACATTCCCCAGAAATATTATGTAGGCATCACAAAGTGAACATGTCCAAAACTACATTTATCATCTTTCCCCCAGAATCACCCAATTTTTGAACTTCTCTGTTTCTCTCAAGAGTATTCATTATCATCCTTTCTGTTACTCAGGTTCCCAATTTCAGTCATCTCTGATTCTTTATTATCCTTATCCCTTTAATATCCAACAAGCTGCCAAATCTTTTCTGTGCTACCTCTATAGTAGTGGTGGCAAATTCAAATAGAAATGGTGCCACTAAACTATATGGATGCCTGTCATATAATTGACTTAGAAAACTATACTTCATATATTTTTATTTTATTAATACATTAAAATTAGATAGGAACTACATTTAAATCTGTTTCAGGACACTTGGGAGTGTCATAGGCGACATATAACCCTTCATTCCTATCAAAATCCTTCTTCTACTCACATGACCATTTTCCCAGTTCAAGTGTCCATAATCTCTTATCTAGACAGTATATTTGGCTTCCTTGACTCTCCCTCTTTTCCAATTGATCCTCCATATTGGGCTGTAGTGAGACCTAGTAGAACATAAAACTTTTGGAAAACGGTCAGTCAGTGAGTCATTAAGCACAAATTGTTTGAATGGCACTATGCTAAAAGTTAGGAGCACAATGAAAGGCAAAAAGCAATATTTGCTTTGAAAAATATTCATATATTAACATTATGTATTTTATGTATATATAAACAATATTTTGTACATACATTTGTATGCATTGATAGATCTATATCTATATCAATCAATTAACAGATAGATCTGGGAGTAGTCTCAGAAGCAAGGCATTAAGAATAAGAAGGACTGGGAAAGACTTCTTGAAGACTTCTTTAAGTAATTTATTTCCTCTGTTAACCTGGGCAATTTATATTTTTGCAAATATTCATCCATTTCAATTAGATTGTCAAACTTGCTGCTATATAGTTGGGCAAAGTAGCTTCTAGTTATTGCTTTAATTCCTTTTTCATTAGTGATAACTTCACTCTTTTTGTTTTTAATGCTGGTGACTTGGGGGTTTTTCTTTCCTTTTTCTGATCAAATTAAACAAAGGTTTATCAATTTTGTTGGGGTTTTTTCATAAAAACAACTCTTAGATTTATTTATTAGTTCAATATTTTCTTAGTTCCTATTTTATTATTCTTTCCTTTGAGTTTCAGTATTTCTAATTTGATATTTAATTGGGGGGTTGAATTTGTTCTTTTTCTACCTTTTTTAGTTGCATGCCTAATTCATTGATTATTTCTTTCTCTATTTAATAAAATAAACTATTTAGAGATGTAAAATTTCCCCTAAGAACCACTTTGGCTACATCCATACATACATTTTGCTATGTTCTTTCATTGTTGTCATTCTCTTGAATGAAAGTATGAATTGTTTCTGTAATTTGTTTGACCCACCCATTCTTTAGAATTAGATCATGTAATTTCCAATTTGTTTTTAGTCTATCTTTCCATGGCCCTTTGTTGAATATAATTTTTATTGCATTTTGGTCTAAAAAGGAAGCATTTACTATTTGTGCCTTTATGCATTTGAATGTGAGCTTTTTATGCCCTAATACATGGTCAATTTTTGTGTAGGTGTCATGTGCTACTGAGAAAAAGGTGAATTCCTTTCTGCCCCTATTCAATTTTCTCCAAAGGTCTATCATATATAGGTTTTCTAGATATTATTAACTTCCCTAGTTTCTCTCTTATTTATGTTGTGGTTAGATTGGTCTGATTCTGAGATGGGGAGTTTGTGGTCCCCCACTAGAATATTTTACTGTCCATTTCTTCCTATAATTGGCTTAAAATCTATTTTAGGCATTTTCCTATTCATAAGGAAGCTTTCCATAAAAGCACCAAATACAGTCCAAAGCTGTGCCATGGGTGCTGAGATTCTTGCTGCATACACATTTAATATCATTAGTATTTCATTATTTATGGTGCACTTTATCAAAATGTATTTTCTTCCTTATCTCTTTTAATAATATTTATTTTTACTTTTGCCTTATCTGAGATCAGAATTGCTACCCTTGCTTTTTTTTTTTTACTTCAGCTGATGCATAATAAATTATGTTCCAGCCTTTTAGCTTTACTCTGTTTGTGTATCTCTGTGTCAAATGTGTTTCTTGTAAACAACATATTGAAGGATTCTATTTTTTAATCCACTCTGTTATTTCCTTACATTTTATGGGAGAGTTCATCCCATTCATATTCATAGTTATGATCACTAGCTCTGTATTTCCTTCTATCCCATTTTCTCCCCTGTATATATTTTTGTTCTCTTTCCACCCTATCTTTCGTCATGTGTTTTTTACCCACCCCATCCACTGCTTTATCTCCTATCTTCCCCCTTGTTTTACTAGTGTTTTTTTTACCCACCACACCTTCTATCTTATCTTCTATCACTTCTCCCCCTTTCTCTTTTTAATAGTGTTTTTTAAACCCACTGCACCCACTATGACAAGTTAAGACTTTACCTGATACTTGAGACTTGAAAGAAACCAGAGAAATGAGATTAGAGATGGACAGAGAAGTGAGGGAGTCTTTGTTTTTTTGTCTTTATATTCTTTAGTACAGTCCTTGGAAACAATAGCTGCTTAGCACAGGTCTAAACATGTTATTCTCCTATTCATAAACTTCTACTAACCCCTTACTGACTCTAGGATAATAACTATTTTTCTTTCATTGATACTTAAAACTATTCACAATCTACATATCACTCTAGTTTTATTACCATTTACTCTTTTTCATGTACTTTGTATTCTAAGCAAAATGACCTCTTTGCTATATTTAATTCATACTCAACATTCCAGGCATTAGAGTCAGGAGACAGGGTATCTAGTGATCTAGAGAAACAAATCTAATAATATTTGAAACAAGGTTGCCAATACCACTGTATCACAGAATACATGGCAAGATACAAGGAACCCTCAGTATCTAACTCTCAGTATCTGGTAGTAACTGTCATTTAAAAAAATAGTCAAGACCAATGTCAATTTTTTTCATTTCTTTTTTCAACGATAGAAATGTATATGACTGAACTTTGCCTGATGACAAAAGGAACTCACTTATTTGGGCTAAATGTACAACTGTTGGAATGAGGGAAGAGAGATAAGTTGGGACTATCTTATAAGATTTAGATTTTGAAGAAATCTCTGAGACAGTCTAGTCTAAGCCTCTCATTTTACAGATAAGAAAAAATAAGAATTGGAGACATGACTATTTCAAAGGTTCATATAGGAAGCATGTAGCAAAGCCAGTATTTAGATGGTGGGCCTCCTGACTCTCATTCCAATACTATTTTCAGTATGCCATAATTCTTCTAAGTATATGTCATAGAGTGATGGGATCATAAGTAGCAATCTCAAAAGACATTTAGTCAATACCTCTCATTTTATAAATTAGGAAACTGAGACCCTAGAAATTTTAAATAGATTCCCCCCTACCCTAATCTGCATATTTTCTTTTAGAGCATAGTCATGAATTTTCTCAAATCTGAAAATGTTAAAACATTTTTAATCATTTAACTATTTCTTTTCTCTTTCCACATTCATATGATACCTTCTCTTCCTGCTTTCCCATGACCTAACACACCCATTCCCCAATTCTCTGCCCTGAAGAAGGTACAAAGAAAATGATGTCTCAGCAGACTGCCCTCCTACAAGGGTAACAAGATAAATAAAGATTTAGGCATTTGTAGCAAGATAGTGACAACATAGCCTGAGGCACTGTCAGCACTATTCAGTCTGTGCCAGGGAGAGGCTCCGAGTACCATGTGTCCATGCCAATTTGCCACATGGGCTCATCCTAAGACATCTAAAAGAGTCTGGCAGTTTCTAAACTTTATACAGGAGCCTTTTCATGGGAACAGTATGAGTTGTTGGAGTGAGAGTTCAAGAGTGGGATTTAATCTAAGCTCTATTCAGTTTATATGCAAAAATAATAACTCTCAGAACTTCTACATGTATCTTTATTAAGAAATAGAGGGATTTGATTCCTGTGGGTTTGTGTGAAGTATCTGACCATGTTGCTAAAGCATTTTTCACTTATGCAAAAACTTAGACATGCATAAAAAGAATTCTAACCTTGCTCAATATTTGCATTGTTTTTTTTTTTAATTTTTCATTGACATTTCCAAAAATAGTTCAAATTTAGTGGAACTTCTCAAATTTGAACCATTTAAAAGTGTGACCCAATCAGCACAGAAAAAAAATCCTTCAAATTACTTCTAATTCTCCCCTAATCTTTATTTTATAAAAGCATGCATCTATTGACAAAGCTAAATAGAGAAACAAGATGACTGACAGTGTACCAAGTGTGTGACTATATGCCTATGTGTGTACATGTGTATGTGTGTGAAGGTATGTCGCCTTTGGGGGAAATTCTGTGATAATTAAATAATTGCTCTGATTGTCCCTCAATTTTTAACAGAAACTTTTTGTCATAATTTGTGATTTCTACAGTCTTTCTGACTGATATCCCTGACTAGCTAATTTACTGGATCCTTCCATAATTTCCTTGGGGTGAATTGATAGGTACAAGGTACAGATAAGATGAACTTATTTGATTTTCATCTCTGGAGCTGTGTGATCATAGGAAGCTTCTCTTAGTTCAGTTTTTCCATCTGCAAAATGGGGCTAAAAAGGTTGTTTCAAAGCTCAGATGACATGACATATATAAAATGATTTGTAAAGCACTGTGTAAATGTGATCTATATTATTATTATTATTTTCCATTTGTAAAATGGAATGATTCCTATCTTCAGTATTTCATACTATACATTAAAGGGCTACCAAATCCTCAGAAAAATGATGGTCAATAAGCCTTGCCTAGGCTGACAGTGACTATGTTATAGTTGCTCTTTTTAAGTGGATATTTGAAAATAGCAATTTACCTAAGTGCTAATTAGAAATATTATTGGAGTTCAGGGAAAAGGGAGATTGATGAGGGTTGAGGTAGCTGAAAAAGGTGCCTCAAAATTAATTGATTAATTAGTGAGAAAGTTATTGAAATTTAGTATTTAACAAAGAATTATCAAAACATTCTTCTGAAATGAGAATGAATAAGGAAAATGAACTTGTAGCAGGAGGAGAAAGATGTGATTGGCTCATTAAGATCATCCTGAAGAGGATCAACACAGAACATTGTTACAACAAATATGGATTTAAAATCAAAAATAATTTGAGAGATCATTTTCATAGGATTGAAGATCTAGGTACTGGGGCAGCTGGATGGTGCAGTGGATAGAGCACAGCCCTCAAGTCAGGAGGATCTGAGTTCAAATCCAGATTTGACACTTAGACACTTAACACTTCCTAGCTGTATGACCCTGGGCAAGTCACTTAACCCAATTGCCTAGAAAGACCTAGTTACTTCTGCTCATTTTCTTCTTTGAAAAGTAAAAAGAGATTTAATGATTTCTAGATGGTAAACAGTACATTTGAGATTCAAGCACAAAACCTCTGATGCACAATTCAATATAATTCCCATTGTGAAAGGAACCTGTATGTGCCAAAATGTTTGTGGCAGCTCTTTTCATAGTGGCTAGAAACTGGAAGATGAATGTATGTCCATCAATTGGAGAATGGTTGGGTAAATTATGGTATATGAAGGTTTTGGAATATTGTTGCTCTGTAAGAAATGACCAGTAGGAGGAATACAGAGAGGCTTGGAGAGATTTACATCAACTGATGCTGAGTGAAATGAATAGAACCAGAAGATCGCTGTACACTTCAATGTTGTATGAAAATGTATTCTGATGGAAGTGGATATTTTCAACATAAAGAAGATCCAACTCACTTCCAGTTGATCAATGATGGACAGAAACAACTACACCCAGAGAAGGAACACTGGGAAGTGAATGTAAATTGTTAGCACTACTGTCTATCTACCCAGGTTACTTATACCTTCGGAATCTAATACTTAACATGCAACAAGAAAATTGGATTTACACACATATATTGTATCTAGGTTATACTGTAACACATGTAAATTGTATGGGATTGCCTGTCATCTAGGGGAGCAAGTAGAGAGAGGGAGGGGATAATTTGGAAAAATGATTACAAGGGATAATGTTATAAAAATTACTCATGCATATATACTGTCAAAAATTTTATAATAATAAAAAAATTAATTCCCATTGTACCAATCTACCTATCAAAGATAATATCAAGCACATTAGTGGTAGGAAAACAGAAGTGGGAATGAGGAGGGTATGTGCAAAGGACTGTCAGTGAGACAACTGGCTTGGGTGGAATACATAGTGGACTGTCTCATTCCCTCTCCCTCTCTCTTTCCCTCCCTCCCTCTCTCCTACTTTTCTCTCTCTCTCTCCCTTGCTCCCTTCCTTTCTTTCCCCCTCTCCCTGTCTCTTTCTCTCTTTCTGTCTTTCTGTGTCTCACTGTGTGTCTTTCTCTGTCTTTCTATCTCTTTTCCTCTCTCCCTCCCTCCCTCCCTCTCTTCCTCTCTCTCTTCCTTCCCCCTCTTTCTCTCTCTCCCCCCCACATAAACACATACACTGTTGTTATTGTCATTATTTACTGTATGATCAGGCATTCTATTATCTAAACTCACCCATCAATGTGTCCATCAGTAAGCATATGAGAGGACTCATGCTAGGTGATGAGAATAAGGCAGAAAAGGAAAAAAAAAATTAGTAGTACCAGTTATACCAAACTACACCTGAATAGAGTCTGGTCACAGTCTGAGAAGGTTTTCCAGAGCATTTCCTAGAAAACAGAGGGAAAAAACTCTTGAACAGGAGCATTTAAGAATTGTCTACCAAGCTTTTAATAAAATGATAGAGTCTGAAATTACCTTATGTATAATTAAGAGCTCAGTCAATAACCACTTATTTGGGATGAAGGAATAAGAGCCTCTATTTGACTTTTACTTACTTATAACCTTCTTTCTCCAATATGTCTTTTATTAGAGCAACCAACAGATTAAACTGCTTTCAGTTCTAATTTATTTTCTTTCCTTCTCCAAGAGAGTTATTAATAAGCAAAGAAATGTCCCCTTCCAAAATCATCAGCCTACTTAAAAGAAAAAATGAAAATGGTCATAGATGATACACAAGCTATGTAGACAGTTTCTGGATTTGGCTTTGTTAAGGAAACTGCTCATTTAATTATACCTAATTCTCATTTTTAAAAAAAGTTAATATACCTTTACTATATCAAGAAAGAGTCTCCCACTGTAACTTGGCTCTTTTTTATTTTTTAAATTTTTTAATAATAGTTTTTATTTATCAGATATATGCATGGGTAATTTTACAACATTGACAATTGCCAAACCTTTTGTTCTAATTTTCCCCTTCCTTCCCCCCTCCCCAGATGGCAGGTTGACCAATACATGTTCAATATGTTAAAGTATAAATTAAATACAATATATGTATACATGTCCAAACAGTTATTTTGCTGTACAAAAAGAATCAGACTCTGAAGTAGTATACAATTAGCCTGTGAAGGAAATCTAAAATGCAGGCGGACAAAAACAGAGGGATTGGGAATTCTATGTAGTGGTTCATAGTCATCTCCAAGAGTTCTTTTGCTGGGCATAGCTGGTTCAGTTCATTACTGCTCTATTGGAACTGATTTGGTTCATCTCATTGTTGAAAATGGCCGCATCCATCAGAATTGATCATCATATAGTATTGTTGTTGAAGTATACAACGGATCTCCTGGTCCTACTCATTTCACTCAGCATCAGTTCATGTAAGACTCTCCAGGCCTTTCTGAAATCATCCTGTTGGTCATTTCTTATAGAACAATAATATACCACAATATTCATATGCCACAATTTATTCAACCACTTTCCAATTGATGGGCATCCACATAGTTTCAAGTTTCTGGCCCCTATAAAGAGGGCTGTAAATTGGCTCTTTTTTTTTTAAATAAACCACTGTAAATGTCTGGTATGTATATAATTTATTTTCAAGTATAACAAAAATCCCTGTGATATTCAGTCCCATTCTCATTTGCTCATTTGCTGCCAGTTATCACTTACTTATAAAGATTTTACTTTCCTCTTACATTTCCTCCTTTCCTTAACTCTCCTCCCTCCTCTTCTTACCTCTACCCTCCTCTTTCTCTTTCTGTCTCTCTCTTTGTCATACTCTCTCTTTTTCTGTATTCTGTCTCTGTATCTCCATTTCTCTGTCTTTGTCTCTGTCTTCTGTCTACATCTCTCTTTTTGTCTCTCTCTCAATAGCTTAAGTGGCTACTCTTAGTGTACCCAGATGTTCTTTTAACTATGTCTAGACTTATGTTAGGATGATTTCCTGCAATCCTTTCCTCACTTTCATTGCTCTGTCACACTAAAAGATTTGCTCCCTCCTTTCTCTCCATCAGTTTTTGTCTTGATTGAATACATCAGCAATAATCTCATTCTCAGACTCACGAGCAACAGAATTTATTAAATAATTCTCTGGGAATCTTCCAAAGGCTTCCCACGGTCTTAGAAATATTATTCTCCCTACCACATCTGTTACAGTATGCTTTAATCACATTCTTTCTACACCATGAGTTGCAAAGCAACCAGTATACCTCATTAAATCAAGAAATGTTAAGAGTTGGAGTGGTGTGATGACTTTTAATTGAGAAGAGTGAGTAGTGGAGGGCTGCTAAGCCTGCATGTGTATCAAATACACAAATTGCAGTTTCCAGCTGAGAAGGCTAGCTGGGCTGCTTTTGCTTTGGGAAGCAGTTCCCTTTGGATTGTCCAAGTGGAGCTGAACCAAATAACATACAAGACTAATATTTCTGACTTGATTGCAAGAGCATGGAGGAAGGTTGAAGTACAAGCCTGCCCACTGGTCAGAGAATGTGGCTTCTTGGATCAAGCCATGGGTCTATCTGGCTCCTTTTGAAAATAAATGTGGAATAATAACAAGAAAAGTAACAAGCAAGGGTAACCAAAAGATGAGCTCTCATCCCTGAATAAATGCTTATTTTGTCACTCACTTTTTCAAGGGGTTGCATTGGCTTCTTACCTCTAGGAAGAGGAAATTTGTGTACAAAGGCAAAAGAGCAGTGGATGGAAGAGAAGGAGCAAAGAAAAGAGAAACAAAACACACATGCTCTTTTTGGATGTTGGTACTAAGCCTACTGCCAGCTTTTTACCCCACCACCACCATTACCATAGATAATGCAGGATTTGACCAAGCTAAGGGACTTGAGAATGTCATAGAACTATACCAAAAGTTGATCCTAAGTCTCTGAGATTCCTTCCAAGCCTAAAGCTAATAGTTCCAATCCTATGGCAATGTGCCCTTTGTTGAATATATAAAGCATACCAGGGAGTTTTCCATAGCAGAGTGCTACAAGAGTAGTTGATCCCTATTGAATCGTGTACCTTACACTTCACCTTCTTTTGTTACTCTTCCCTTCCTCTTTTCCTAGAGAATTAGTTTTTTTAGTGCCGCTTATATTATGTATCTCAAATGAGATAAGATGTATAAAATATCTTGTAAACCTATATAATTACTATAAAAATGTTAGTTAATGTTATATTGTCATAACAACTGGTAGCAAATGCTTAATTGTCCTAAGGGCTAGTTTTAATCCTTTTCCGTCTATATCAAGATTTCTAAACAGTTTGTATCTTGGACTCCAATGGGAGTCTGGTGAAGCTTATGGATCCATTACCGGAATAATGTTTATTATCTACATTTATAATGGAAAGAAACACTAAATTTCAGTTACAGATTAATAAAAATAAAGATGCATTTCGTTTCCTCATCCAAATTCCTGGATCACCTGAAATCTATACATGGATCATTTAGAAGTCTGTTAAAACCACTTGATTTAAGTTTAGAAGACTAAAATATTTGGGGCAATTATCAGCAATATAAAGTTAGCCCTATTATCTGTAGGTTACAGCCTTATACTTTTCTATTTTCAGAAGAAAGAAATTTCTTCATTGAGTTCTCCTACTTGGGAGAGAGACCCAAATTTTCTATTGCTTGATTAAATCTGAAGAAGATTTCTCTATATGAATTGAAATCATCTTACTCCCTGATGGAATGTCTGATTGTCCAGTCTTAATTACAGCAATTTTTAAAAAAGTTTATCAGTATTCTCTTCCCCACCTTCTCATCTTCCTTTCCTTTTTGTTTCCAGGAGGACAAAACACTTTCCAGACATATGGCCTCACTATATTCTTGACATATATGGAGTACAGACCAATAAATTGAGGCATGAAGAATATAGATGATTTAGCTAAACCAATAGCCTATTTACCAAGTCACCCACATTTCATATTCCTTACTAATTTGCATTTGAGTAATGAAATTTTATAGTGAGATTGATGTCAAGGAAATTTGCCAATCAAAAATAAAAAAGAAGAGCTTAAAAAAAACCAGTTGTGACAATGAGTAGAAATGCATATTCTCAAGAATCACTAAGTATTGCATAAATGAAACATTCTGAAAAGAGGCTTGAAAAGCTCAGATAATTTGTCATGAGCCTTGCAGAAAAATTTCTTTTTAGAATCTAAGACACAAAAATTCATCTTCATAGGACCACACTGGCTTTTACTTATTGGAGATGATTTCTCAGTAGGGCAAATATCATTTTCCTCCTTCAGAACAAAAATCTAAAGAATGGACACAAATCTGATATCTACTCCTCATCAAAAACTTGGGTATGATAATGAATATGACTTCTAGAATATATTCTTAAATAATAGTCCTTAAATAAAATGTAATTATTGCAACAGTTTAATAGGACTTAATTAACTCTAAAAAGGAGATTTTTAAAAAACAAAGCAATTAGAGAAAAAATATATATATATAATATGAAGGTATTATTTCTCACTTATTTGTATTGAAAGACCAAGTAGTGGAATAGCAAGGAGACTACCTACACAGATCTTCCAGTGATTTTCTTAAATGTCTGTTATTCCATATAACCATGTGGGTTTTATATTAATGCAATAAATGTCTATCATTGAATGTGAAATTACTATACGTTGCTTTTTGCTTCAGAATCTTCCACTCTATTTGTTTTGAAATCTAACATTATAATCATACCTTCAAGCAAAAGTATGGACTCTCTCCCTCTCTTTGAGGAAGGGAGAATAACAGTAGTAAGTGTAATTAGTATTATAGTGATAAAAGTAAACTATTATTCTTAAATTTTAAAAATCAAGTGTACAGATACAAAATGGGACAAATGCTTCTATATAGTGTTTTGAAATGAAAAGATCTGGGGATGAAAGGAAAGAAAGGGGAGTGATGATTTAAGACACTCCAGTCAAGATGAGTCAGCACTGTGAGGTGTCAGCCAAAAGAGCAAATGTAATCTCAAACTATGTGAAGAGAAGCATTAAAGTCCAGAACAATGGAGGTAACATGTTTGCTGTATTTTGCCATGGTCAGGCCACATCTGGAGTGTGTTTCCAAATCTGAATGTTGACAAGCTAGAGCATGTCCAGATGAAGGGACTTAAAATCATGCCATGTGTGGATAAATTAAAGGAACTAGGTATGTTTAGCTTAGAGAAAAGACTTGAAGGGAAGAAATGGAAGGACAACAAGAACAATAGTGGTTTTGAAATATCTGAAGGTTTAATTTGTGGGCACTTATTCTGCTTAGTCCCATAGGTCAGAATCAATCAATCAATCAACAAGCATTCCTTAAGTTCTTACTCCATGCCAGGAACTATGCTAAGTTCTGAGGATACAAAGAAAGACAAAAGACTCTCAAAAAGTTCAATTTAAGGAAGCAGACAACATGAAAATAATGATGTACAAAAAGATGTGTTTGTATAAAAATTAGAAATAATTAATAGAAGGAAGGGAACTGAGGAAGGCTTACAGTAAAAGAAGAAATTTTAGTTGAAACTCAAAGAAAGCTAGGAGAATCAGAAACCAGAGGTGAGAAGAAAGAGAATTCTAGGAAAACAGGACAAGTTTGTAGATACAAAATAAATGGCCGGCCATAGTGAGGCCTCAGTTGAAACTTTGCCATAAATTTGTAGCCAGTGAGTTAAAAGTAATAAATTTAAAATGCAATAACTATTAGAAAGGGTGGTTAAGAAAGCTAGATTACCAGTGGTGAACCAGGGCTCAATGACAGCCAAGAGATGAAAGTAGTAAGGAAGGAAAATATTTGAGATGAAAATAAGTTTGTTATTTATAGTATTGGCATTCCAAAGGGCACAGTTGAAGATGCAGGTATTTTAGCATAGAACATTGAGGGGAACAGAAAAAAAAGAGAGATCAAGAAGTGTGAGATGGAGAACAAGTTTTAAATAATGAAAAACCGTGGCATCAAAATCACTGGAATAGGGGGAGCATGATTGGGAGGAAGGTTGATATTTCCTGAGGAAGGTATTAAGCAGGTTATTAACATTCCTAGTGGTTTGATTTTGAGATGAAATCTTTTAGTGTTAGGAGACCAGTTGAAGGAACTATTGGAATAGTGTTTCTCTTTCTACCTTGCAAGCAACCCATGCTAGACCAGACCAGAAGACAAGTAAAGGAAACATGACAGAATGGCATTTTTCTTCAGGAAGGCAGAACCAGGTCATGGAGGAGAACAGATGGAAAGGTGTCTTTGTTTCTTACAAGAAATATCCTTGTAAGGAGGTTGAGTTGATCTGCCCATGGAGAGATATAATCAAAAAAAAACTGAAATGAGACAAGTTTCAGCTCAACTTAATGATAAAAATTCATATTTCTTCAAAGATATAAACTTTTTCTTCTGTTCCTTTCTCCTGATTCTCCCATCTTGACTCTTTATTTTTGTTTCTTATTCCTAAGCTTCTGGACCAAGAGAGCCATTGGGATGACTCACTATAAAGAACTAATATATTTTGCTAGTACCCAGAAATATCTGTATTAGAAAATGCTAAGTCAGCTTGTTTTAAGGCCCTGTGGACCAATGGGAAGAAAGCTGAATTTTGAATCACAGTATCTGGAATCATATTCCAGTTCTGTCACTTGGTGCCCTTAGACAAATCCCTTCATCTCTATATAAGAGCATCTTCTTTAGTAAAATGAGAACGTTGAACAAAATGATCACTTCTAGCTTTAAAACTCTGATTCAATGACTTGGGTTGGAATCATAGATTTAGAGTTGTAAGGGACATTAAACAGTCTTAAGTCAACATTTTACAAATTAACTTTACCATCACACTTCTTAGTATATAATAAGTACTTAATAGAGCATCTAGATGATACAGAGAATCAAGCACCAGGGCCTGGAATTAAAAAGACTTGAGTTCAAATCTGGCCTTAGACATTACAAGCTGTGTTATTCTGGGTAAGTCACTTAATTCTGTTTGCCTCAGTTTCCTCATCTGAAAAAATGAGAAGGAAATGGAAAATCACTCCAGAATTTTTGCCAAAAAAAAAAACAAACTCCAAATAGGGTCACAGAATAGAAAATGACTAAACAACAACAAAGTGATGCATATGTATATGATAGCATAATAGTCCCAGGATAAAGTGTTATCTGCAGTCCAGAATCTGGGGCCTATCAGAAATCCAATCAGGGTAGCATGGCCTCAGGATAGAATTTCAGGGGCCTATGAAAATTGCCTCTATTCCCCCCTAAAAAAATAACAATTATATTTTCTGGTACTGGAATTACATTCTTCAGATCAAATCAACAAATATTTATTAAATAATTATATACACAAGATATTACAATGGGTTCAGAGATACAAAGATGAAATAAGATATAGCATCTAGGAATTCACATATTAATATGTGGAATAAGAGAAAAATCACTGTAACATGAGACAGAATATAATTAATGCCAATGTGAAGCCTCCCCAAAAGTAGCAGACCAGAAAAGATTTCATGGAAAAGTTGTCATTTGAATTGATTTGATCCAAGTGAATTGATTTTATTGAAGGAAGAATAAGATTTTCACAGGCAAAGAAGGAGATAATTGTTGATAAACAATGATAATGTTGATAAACATGAGATAAAATTGGAAAGCTTGGTTAGAGTCAGATTATAGAGCAACAGAGAAATTAATATTTTATCAGTAAACAATAGGGAGCTACAGGAGGTTTTAGAGCAAAGAAATGGTCCCTCTAAATCAAGACATTTAAAAGATGACTTTGTGAAAAGATTAGTAAGATTTCTAGTCCCAGATTATATCTGTGAGTAGTAATACTAAATCTTATTAGTCTTTTCCATCTTAATGTATATGAATTTATTAAACCAGCCTCTCTTTTTGAATATAGTTTTTGATTTGGATACTGGAAAAGAGCCACTAGGACTGGAGATAGGTAAGTAATGAATAAATAGTTTGGGGGTGGGGAAGTGGAGAAGGTAGACTAGATGTAAGCAAATAGTGGATAAATTTGCTGAGGCTAGAGTCAGGAACACTTGGTTAAAATAGTATTTTACACACTATGTGAAGATGATAAGTCACTTAACCTCTATGTAGTTTCCTCATCTGTAAAATGGGGATAACAACTATCTTTCAAAATTGTGTGAGTCAAAAAAATAATAGTAGTAATTCACTTAACAGTGCCTGGCACTTAAAGGCTCTGTATAAATGTTTGTTCCCTCCCCCCATTACTATCACCTGAAATTATTTGTGTTTATTTTCTATATATTTTGTATTAACTTCACTGTGTACCTGTTGCTTCTCTCAGTGGAAGCCAGGCTCCTTGAAATCAAGGCCTATTTATATTTTCACCTTTATATGCTCAGTCAAAACAAAACACCTGATACATAGTAGGCATTTATATGCACTAGTTGAATTGAGTCAAGTTGATGTTGACCTAAAATAGAGATCAGATTTAATCTCTGTGTACCCAGAGTGAAAAATCAGGAGCAATCAGTGGAACTTTTAGGAAGACAATTCATTTAAAAAATTAATGTTATTGACATTTTATTTTTATATAACCAATATTCCCTAGCATGTCCCTTCCCTATTTTCAAGAATAAAAAATAGGGAAAGATTTTGACAAAACTGACCAAAGTATCCCCAAAAGTCTCTAAGCAACATTTTCTATACTTCTTCCTTCTTTGTCAAGGGACGGGGAGATGCTAAAAAGGGTGTTCTAAATGTAAAGAGAAAACCTATTTATTAGAGTTCTCTAAAAGTAGAATTGGCTGCCTTTGGAAGTTGTAAGTTTCCCTTCACTTTAGTATTTTAGTAAAAGTTGTGAAAGTGTATTATAACAAGAGAATCTTGTTCACGTGGGGCATTAGATGGCATGACCCCCTATGTCCCATCCAACTCAGATATTCTAATAGTTTCTTTTTTAATTTAATCTAGTATCAGACTGCTCTGTAAAAAGTTCTTCTGTTTTATTAAACAGTGCAAGTGAAAATGGAACCCTTTTCAGCTGTCATATTAAATTGGAACTCCATGACTTGGTAAAAATCCTTGAAACTGGCCCACCTCCCTCAATGCTATTCTAGAAATTCTTTGGGGGTGGAGCCAAGATGGCGGAGAAGAAACACATGACTCTGTGAATGTCCTCACTCCCTCACAACCAATTAGATAAATTAAGTCTCAAAATAAGCCCAGGACTGATAGATACCACAAGGACTGGAAGCACGACTTACCAGCTGAAGAGAATCTGGAGTTTCAACAGAGAAGGTTCTGACAAAGGTCTCATTTCCAAAATATATAGAGAACTGACCGTAATTTATAAGAAACCGAACCATTCTCTAATTGATAAATGGTCAAAGGATATGAACAGACAATTCTCAGAGGAAGAAATTGAAACTATATCCACTCACATGAAAGAGTGTTCCAAATCACTACTGATCAGAGAAATGCAAATTAAGACCACTCTGAGATACCACTACACACCTGTCAGATTGGCTAAGATGACAGGAACAAATAACGATGAATGTTGGAGGGGCTGTGGGAAAACTGGGACACTGATACATTGCTGGTGGAGTTGCTAAAGAATCCAGCCATTCTGGAGAGCAATCTGGAATTATGCCCAAAAAGTTATCAAACTGTGCATACCCTTTGACCCAGCAGCACTACTACTGGGATTATATCCCAAAGAAATACTAAAGAGCGGAAAGAGACATATATGTGCCAAAATGTTTGTGGCAGCTCTTTTTGTTGTAGCTAGAAACTGGAAGATGAATGGATGTCCATCAGTTGGAGAATGGGTGGGTAAATTATGGTATATGAAGGTTATGGAATATTATTGCTCTGTAAGAAATGACCAGCAGGAGGAATACAGAGAGGCCTGGAGAGACTTGGATCAACTGATGCTGAGTGAAATGAGCAGGACCAGAAGATCACTATGCACTTCAACAACAATGCTGTATGAGGATGTATTCTGATGGAAGTGGAAATCTTCAACATAAAGAAAAACCAACTCACTTCCAGTTGATCAATGATGGACAGAGGTAGCTACACCCAGAGAAGAAACACTGGGAAGTGAAGGTAAATTGTTAGCACTAATATCTGTCTGCCCAGGTTACATGTACCTTCGGAATCTAAAGTTTATTGTGCAACAAGAAAATGGTATTTACACACATGTATTGTACCTAGACTATATTGTAACACATGTAAAATGTATGGGATTGCCTGTCATCGGGGGGAGGGAATAGAGGGAGGGGGGGATAATTTGGAAAAATGAATACAAGGGATAATATTATAAAAATATATAAATTAAAAAAATTCTTTGATGGCAACCACATGTCATTTTAAGTGCTTTGCCTAGCACTTAATACACTGTGTTATATATAATAGAATCTTTATAAATGCTAAGTGGGGGGAAAAACACCCTTCATCCAAGTGAGATATTTACAAAGCATGTATCACAGTACCTGACACATAATAGGTATTTAGTAAATCTTTATTTCTTTCTTTTCATAAGACAAAATAAATTAATTTTTAAAACATATTGAATGAATGAATGCTTATGAATACTCAAGAGTGATGGGAATTGTTACTGAGTTAAATACATAGTAATAATATAGTATAATTTTATATATGATGATATGTGATGTGACATGATACATATCATATACATATGATAACATGTACATATATATATATAATATAATAAGTTATACCTTCTACCTTAATATTTTAAAGAGCATGGGCCACAGTTCTTATCCTTTATGTTTATATTTCTTTAAAACTGATTTTTGTTCTGAAAATTCAGATTTCACAGTCATAGTTCATCATTCTCCACAATAACAATAAGAGGAATTGTCAAATCCCGGGTCTCAGGACCCTGGGATGCTATGACTTAAGTGCTCAAGACTCAGAAACATACTGAGGACATTTCCTTGAAAAATAAACATGGCTTTAAAAATTAAGTGGGAAAGTATTTTCAGACATTTGAAAATGATTTGGGAAAGGGAGAGAGACAAGAAACCCCCTACAATTCATTTCCTTTATCTTTAATCACAGATAAAGAGTGTAACAAAATAAGGGAAACATTAATTAAAAGCAAAAGCCAAAGCAGTACAAAGGGAAGTAGGGGGAGGTGAAATGCCAAAACTGTAGACCAAGAATCTTCTAGATCCTTTCAGGGCATTTAAGCGGAAAGTGAAAACACGTGAGAAAAATCCCAAGGTGTGCAGGGGGTTTGTGATGTTATCATAAAAATATTAATGAACCGAGGCACGAAAAGAGAGGATTGGAGTATTGTTAGAGAATGATTTTAAGAGAGAAAGAAGAGCATGAAAAAGAGGGCATGGATGGCAGAAACTAGGCATGGACCCACATTTAACACTACATACTAAGATAAGATCAAAATGGGTCCAAGATTTAGGCATAAAGAACGAGATCATAAAAAATTAGAGGAACATAGGATAGTTTACCTCTCAGACTTGTGGAGGAGGAAGGAATTTGTGTCCAAAAGAGAACTAGAGATCATTATTGATCACAAAATAGGAAATTTTGATTACATCAAATTAAAAAGCTTTTGTACAAACAAAACTAATGCAAACTAGATTAGAAGGGAAGTAACAAATTGGGAAAGCATTTTTACAGTTAAAGGTTCTGATAAGGCCTCATCCCCAAAATATACAGAGAATTGACTTTAATTTAAAAGAAATCAAGCCATTCTCCAATTGATAAATGGTCAAAGAATATGAACAATTTTCAGATGATGAAATTAAAACTATTTCCACTCATATGAAAGTGTTCCAAATCACTATTCATCAGAGAAATGCAAATTAAGACAATTCTGAGATACCACTACACACCTGTCAGATTGGCTAAGATGATGAATGTTGGAGGGGCTGTGGGAAAACTGGGACACTGATGCATTGTTGGTGGAGTTATGAAAGAATCCAACCATTCTGGAGAGCAAACTGGAATTATGCCCCAAAAGTTATCAAAATGTGCATACCCTTTGACCCAGCAGTGCTACTACTGGGCTTATATCCCAAGGAATACTAAAGAAGGGAAAGGGACCTGTATGTGCCAAAATGTTTGTGGCAGTCCTTTTTGTAGTGGCTAGAAACTGGAAAATGAACGGATGCCCATCAGTTGAAGAATGGTTGGATAAATTATGGTATATGAATGTTATGGAATATTATTTTTCTGTAAGAAATGACCAACAGGAGGAAAACAGAGAGGCTTGGAGAGACTTACATCAACTGATGCTGAGTGAAACAAGCAGAACTAGAAGATCATTATACACTTCAACAATGATACTGTATGAGTATGTAATCTGATGGAAGTGGATATCTTCAACATAGAGAAGAGCTAATTCAATTCCAATTGATCAATGATGGACAGAATCAGCTACACCCAGAAAAGGAACACTGGGAAATGAGTGTAAACTGTGAGCATTTTGTTTTTGTTTTTATTTTTTGTTTTTCTTCCCAGATTATTTTTACCTTCTGAATACAATTCTTCCTTTGCAACAACAACAACAACAACATTCAGTTCTGCACATATATATTGTACCTAGGATATACCATAAGATATTTAATATGTATGGGAATGCCTGCCATCTAGGGGAAGGGGTGGAGGGAAGGAGGGGAAAAATTCAGAACAGAAGGGAGTACAAGGGATAATGTTGTAAAAAAAAAATTACCTATGCATATGTACTGTCAAAAAAATGTTATAATTATAAAATTAATAAAAAAACAAAAAAAAGAGAAAAAAAAAGAAAAAGAGGGCATGGGAGGAGGGGATCATAGCTTTCCCATGTATTCAAATACATAAAAGAGGTCAAGGGCTAACCAATGAACATATAATGAGAATTTCAATGAAAAGAAAAATTTGGGGGGCCTCTTCTATTTTTATCAAACAACTGGATCCTTTCACTGTTTTATGCTTTCTAGAGCCCCCAAGTTGAGGTGCCAAAATGTACCATGCTTTCTAGAGTCCCCCCACTAAAGTACCAAAATATACTATCTGGACTAGCTCTCTGGAGGATCTCAGGACCAGCAAGAGCCCTTGGTCTTAGTGAAGGAGTGATGAGGCGAGACTCATGTGAATGATCAAATTTGGATTCTGTTTATTCCAGATTCTCTCAGCCTTATATATCCTAATACCCTTACATAACCAAAGCAATACTGTGCATGCACTTACTATACACTGGGTATGCAGGACCACATAAACAACTTGGTTGTTTGCCACTTGGTATCATACTGTTTTAATTACAACACAGATTGTCACTGCCCCTTGACTTCTCAGGAAGGCCAAGAGCCCTTAGGAGAGATGGGGAGCAGAACCAGGTTCCCTCTGCATTGAAGGGTCTTATATCTAGACCTTGAGTTCCCCCTATCTGTAGCTCTCTACATCCTTATAACTCTCAAATATGCACAAATGGCATGCATGAATGATTGAGAGAGGTCCTGCCTGATTTAACCCTAATTGTCAGAGCATGTCACCAAAGTGACAAAAAATTATCTATCATTGTAGAGATCCACACCCCCTCACAAAACAAATAACAATCTCCCTGGATATGTGGTTCTGTGTTGGGAGAACACTGTTTTGCAGTTGAATATTAGCTTATGAAGAGACTCAGAGGAAAATCTTATTTTACTTTACCAACTCATACAATAAGAGCATCTCTGCTTTGGCCATATAAGGGAAGATAACCATAACTACCTGGGGAGACACTGTCCTTTATTTCCCATGGAGTGTAAGAGACAAAAAGGTTGTCTTTAAATGGCTATTTTCTTCATTCAAGTTCTTGAAATAGAACAACTGTTTCTCTTATTGGCTGACACATCAAAGAAACCCAAGGTGGGAAGGGCAATAGATACAGTTCCCAGGCTGGTCCTCTCAAGGCCAGGTGTCAGTTTGCTGAAAAATTTTAAATTGCTGTTGCCAGAGTTAAATCTATTTCATCAATAAGTAAGGAACTTCAAACCTCCAGAGTTGTCAACCTCACAGCTTGTGTGAACTAGACTCAACTCCTTAAGAAAAAAAAAAAAGCCTTCCCAGAAGCCAACTCTTAAATCACTGCAGAAAAATCCCTAATAATTGAGGGCAAAGGTACTCTCCAATGACTGAGAGAACTGCTTTTCTTCAGAATCACCTGGAAAACATCTAGAGCTGAGTCAATTCTTCAAGCTATTGCTTGTCTGTGTCGGGGGCACTGTCCAAGGTGCTGCAGAAACATTCAAAAGAAAGGCCAGACCCAGACCAACCTATCTAAAATGAAACTCATCAGCAAGTTACAATGATAAAATTGAATTTGGATTTAGAGGATCTATGATCAAATCCTGTTTTAGCATATTATTAGCTATCTGCCTTTGGGCAAGTAATTTCGTTTCTCTAGGGTTCAATTTACTCACCTGCAAAATTAGGAAGTTGGATTAGATGGTTTCTTCTAATTCCAAATCTATGTCCTTTCTCCCCAACTAAAATGATCTCTGTTGAAGGCATCCTTCTTCCCTCCAGTCTCATAGCCTCTTTGATCCACAGTAAATCCGTCTTTATTTTAAATACATGTGCAAGATTTTTAACATTCATTTCTTACCCTCCACTAACATAGCCACTATCCTGGCTTGAACTATTATAATAACTTCCTAAGTGGTCTCCAGAGTTCTTTTGCCCCTACCATGGTATTCCTTGTGTCACACTGTTATCAAAATATCTTTTCTATCGTCATAATCTAAAACTTCTTGCTCAAATATTTCATCATCATCTGGGAATTTGACTTTTTTTTCTTTTTTCTATTGCCAAGCATGATTTTACATCTGTGATTTGTCTATTGGCCATCACTTTTAACCTATGCTTTCTTTCCACCATCATCTTCAGTGTCCTCTAATATGAAATATCTTTGGATTATTAGAGTTATTTTCCTCCTTTTTCTTTGATTGAAAAATATTTAGGCCATCCAGGAGACCAAAGAATTTTCTTCCCCACTATATTTTTTCATCTCCATAAGTGGCTCAGTGGATGGAATGCTGGACTTTGAGTCAAGAAGATCTGCATCAGACACTTACTAGTTGTGTGACCATGGGCAAATCACTTAACCTCTGTCTGTCTCAATTTCCCTAACTATAGATAATTGAGTGAATAATAGCACCTATGTCCCAAGATTATTCTGGGGATCAAATTAAACTATATTTTTACTTAGCACAATTTCTGGCAGAGAGTAGCCACTATGTAAATACTTATTCTTTTGTCTTAACAATTTTTCTTCTTTAATTTTTACATGCTATGTTTCTTCTTATAGCTCTCTTTCTTCATCCAGGATGAAGTAAAAAGTATGCATTGGGATATATTCTGTGTTAGAGTAGAATGAAATTAGGAGTTGATTCTAAGCTCATTCTTGTGAATCATGAGCTTCTCTCCAGTTTGTGATCACTTATGTGACATTTTCCCTGATCACACAGTCCATAGTAACCTTCCCTTGCTCTAGAATGTTTGTGGCAGCCCTCTTTGTCGTGTCCACAAACTGGAAACTACATGGATGCCCATCAATTGGAGAATGGCTGAATAAATTGTGGTATATGAATATTATGGAACATTATTGTTCTGTAAGAAATGACCAACAGGATGATTTCAGAAAGGCCTACAGAGACTTACATGAACTGATGCTGAGTGAAATATGTATCGTTGTATACTTCAATAACAATACTATATGATGATCAATTCTGATGGATGTGGCCATCTTCAACAATGAGATGAACCAAATCAGTTCCAGTAGAGCAATAATGAACTGAACCAGCTACACCCAGCAAAAGAACTCTAGGAGATGACTATGAACCACTACATAGAATTCCCATTCCCTCTAATTTTGTCCTCCTGCATTTTGGATTTCCTTCACAGGCTAATTGTACACTATTTCAAAGTCTGATTCTTTTTGTACAGCAAAACAACTGTTTGGACATGTATGCATATATTGTATTTAATTTATACTTTAACATATTGAACATGTATTGGTCAACCTGCCATCTGGGGGGGGGGGAAGGAGGGAAAAATTAGAACAAAAGGTTTAGCAATTGTCAATGTTGTAAAATTACCCATGCATATATCTGGTAAATAAAAACTATTTTTAAAAAATATTTCCTTGCTCTGTCTATTGTTATTGATTATTTTTATCAACAAGATAATAATCTTGTTGGCTAAAGAGAATGTATCTACCAGGTTCTGACCTAGAATAGGGCTTGGCCTCTATTTCCACACTACCCATTTATTCTTCTGTCCCTTGTTATATGGCTTCTGAGCTCACCACTCACTGGAGATTTTTTCTCAAATGTCACCAATATTTTAGTAATTGTTATGTTTCCCCAGTGTATTTTTTCTGCTTTCTGTAGCATTTGACACTGACAACTACTTCCTCCTAGATAATAAGTCTTCCCTTGGCTTCCAAGTTTTGTCCTAGTTCTCCTCTGGTACCTGCCTGACTGGTAATTTCTCGGGTTCCTTCCCTGGTTCAATGTTCTCCCATATACCAAATATGGTTCATCCCTAAGGCTCATATCTTGTCCTTCTTATTTTCTTTGTAAAGACTTTCTCTTTATGAGATTAGAGGATTCATATGTTCCTGTGCTTTCATCTCTATCTTTAGTCAAATATTGCTAAAATGTATATAAGCAGCTCTAATCTGTCTTCTGAGATCCAGTTCCGCATTTCAATTGTCTGATGGACATCTTCACCTGTCTTTTTCACTGGCACCTCAACATCAAATGTCCAAGATTGGATTCATTATCTTTTTCCTTAAACCTACTTATTTTCCTTCCAATTCCTTACTTCAACTGATGGCACCAATATTTTTCCAGTCATACAGGCTTGAACCTCAGCATTATCTTTGATTCTTTCCTTTCCTATAAACATCCAATAATGTACCAAGTCCTGTTGTATTTTGAATATTTCTTCATTCTGTTTATAACAACAATATCTGGGTCAGGCATTCATCAGGCATTCTATCACCTATCACCTGGTATATTATAAGGCCTTTTCCTCCTCTATCTGATCTCCCTTCAGTCTCTCTCCTCATGATTGATTGCTTTTAAAAGTAAAAGATAGTTTTAACTAAATAATCCTCCTTAAGTACCAATCAAATCATCTTGCTCAAAAATCTTCAGTGGATCTAATTACCTGAAAGATAAAATACAAAATGCTTAGCCTAGAATAAGAGGACCTCCCTAATCTAGTTTTATTCAAACCTTCCAGTCTCATTTCATATTACTACCATTTACATTCTATGTCTTAGCTAGAGTATTCCCCAAACTCAATAGCTTTTTTCCTGTATCCCTAAATTCCTTTAGGCTATATTTTGAATATATATTTTGAATACAACATGTCTTCATCTTCACTTTCAGAAACCATATCGTCTTTCAGGGACAACTCAGATGCTATGTCCTCTATGGAATGAAAAATGTTCTTTCACTTTTAAAAATTCCCTAGAAAACTTTGTCCTGTAAATCATTTCTTTGCCTCATCATTCTAGTAACTTACTTAACTTATGCTTAAGTACACTTAACTATACTTAACTATAATCTAATATTCGACTCTAAAATATAAAGTTTTGGGGGGTTCAGAGGTTTATCCTTTGCTTAGCATTATATCTTCAGGACTACATGCAATGTTATGTGCATGGTAGGTGATTTTATTAGATGTTTATTTAATCTGCATATATTAATAATTTAATAAATTTGGGTTGAATTAATTGATGAATAAATAATTCAGCTCTACAGAAAGACAAAATAAAAAGGTAATGTTTTCTTTTGGTTAATATCTTATTGATAAGGTTGTATAACAACCATACTTTTCTTTAGTTCAATTGATTTTAATTGTTCAAATGGAAGAGTAATTATAGCTCAGAACAGCTCTTTTCCTGAAGTCACTCATGAACAGCTAGTGATATGCGAATCTTGGTGTTCCTTAACTGTGCTGTACTTTTATTCTTTTAAAATTAAATGAATATATGCATGTAAAAGGATCATGGGAAAAATCTTAAAATGTTTCCTGGATATTTATTCTGTCCTTTAATAGGACACGGAATATGAAGGACAATGAATATGAGTAACTTATAAGCCCTGAACCAATAAGAGTACTCTACAATGCAAGCCATTTATAACATGCCTCGCTTCCTACTTGGGCATACACAATCAGAAACCAATGTTGAAATGCAATGATTCATTCAAAGTAGACCTGACATACAAATCTTGCCAAGGTGCTCATCTGCATAATTGTATGTGTTATCCATTCTCCCTCTCCTTCAGTCACTCATCACTCCACAGGGAGAAATGCAGCACAGGCCCAGTTAAGCGATGGGCCACCCCCAGCCCTCAAAGCCTGAAGAATTGAAGTAAGGCTAGAGAGAACGACAGCAATAAAAGCATCACTGGCAGCCCTCCCATCTTCCTGTCCTTTCCTGCCAACCAGGCCTTTCATTTGTGTTGGGGTGCGAGTTCTATCAAACTTCTGTCTTGTATCCATTTTTAGCAGCATGGATAATTTATTGCATGGAGGATGATAGAAAACTAGCTTTATACATCATTCAGCTTGCAAAAGATGTGTAGCTTCAGTTCCTTAATGGTGTCATTGTGGCTGAATGCTATTAACAGATTACCCCTGCCTAGGGCAGTGGAGCATGTGCGCCGGAAAGATAACCTTGTGTTCGTAATTTAATATTAACTGTTTTCTCCATAGTACCTCTTTCCAGTACATTAACAACAAACCAATATGGCCTTGTCCCCTGCGGTCGTATTCGCCAGCAAAAAAATGGATTACATGATAGCAAGTTCCTGAAGATTTCCAATGAAGTATTACAAATTGTTCAACGCAGGGGCGGCAGAAATGAAAAATAAACAGGCTTAGATTCAATCAAATTTAATTCCTCCAATTTAGCTTTACCACACTTCAAAGGGGGCTCTTATTAATGTCTTGGTGAACAAATTTAACAGTCATTTTCCCCCTTTGCTTCTTTTACAGAGAGCCTCCAGTTATGTTCAACCTATAGCAAGATCAAGAAACTGCTTTATTTTACTTTATTTAGTGGATACTCTGACATAGTTTGATATAAAAGTGTAAGCCATTTACAGAAAAAAAAAAAAAAAAAAAACCTCTTTATGGAATTTTTATCCTATTCCACTCCCGGGAGCTAAATTTATATCCTGCATTAGCTATCATAGCATTAGAGTATTAGTCTTCTCCCTTTTGCAAGCAGTTCAGGGCAAGCTGAGGGCCCTATCACTCTCTACCACTCACATACACAGGCATTATGAGTTTATCTCATCTTCTGCAGCAAGTACCAGGCCCAATTCATTCCTTTAGGCTACTTTACTAATAACCTATTCCTTATCAGGGCCTCTCCACCTCAGCTTGTGATCAAAGACCCAATTAATGGAATGGAGAAAGGTGAAGCATTCAAATAATGGGGACAGCTGTTTTTCTCTGTTAGAGAAAATCCATTTGTATTGTTATCGGCCTGCCAAGTTCTGCAGCTCCTGTTTAATTCAGTCTTCCTCTATTTCTGCTGATGATAAAAAAAAAAAAAAAAAAATCACAATGAACTCAGAAGAGAATGGCAGGAATATCACCCGTGTTTCAACTCAGTCTGGGTGTTATCAACTTGAAAGTGAAAATACAAGTAGATAAGGGGAGGAAATGTCCAACAAAGACCATATCAAAAAATTTTTTTTTTCTAAGTTCTTTCAAAGAGCATTCTTTATTTGCCATTCTGATTTTCTGCCCCCCCAACGCAATCCCACCCTACTTTCTGTTCTCTGCTATGTTACTCAGCTGTCTAACTCAGCAAAGCGAGGACTGATAAAGATCTTGAATTCCCTGTCAGTTAAAAAAGTAATTAAAGGCAGAGAGTAATCATAATTGGTTGGCAGGAATATTTCTATGAACTTCAGGCGCTGCTGAATTGAAGAAGGCCTTTGTGGAGCCTTGCCTCTGAACTGGATACTTTCTCATTGCCCCTTTGGGAGTTGAACCGGTGCCTCAAAACTGATTGTTTTTTAAAGGTAATAATTCCTTGTTCTTTTCTGTTCATTTTCTTCCTTTAACTGTCTTAAGCAATCGCTTCCCTCAGTAGTACTAAAACACTTGCCTAAAATATGCCTCAACATGAAACATTTTTATGAGTTTCTCCAAGCAAATATGTCATGGCCTCAATACCATCATCCACCCAGCACTTTGAAATTGCCAGGTCCTTTAATTACATGTTTCTCATGTAAGGTAATAATGTATAGAGGACCACTAGTTTTTAAAACTAACTATGGAATCTGTTTTCCATAATATAATACATATATATATATATAAAATTTAGTATTTATATATGCAAACACGTATGTAGTACATATACACATACACATGTAAACATTACATTTAAGTGTATGCACGTGCATATGTGTGCATGCATGTACATCTATATGTATGAAGTGTGTATTGTATGTGCATTGTATGTATTTTTATATATGCCAAATTTTTAAAAGGAAACAAGATTGTTTTTGATTGTTATGCCTATATTTTAGTTCAAATTTGTTTATAGATGACCAGGTCAAGTTTTTACTTTCAACCCACAGAAGAAAGGTATATGTTTTGTTTTGTTTTTTCTCTCATTGGGAGAATTGTTCTGGAAAGCAAAAACGAGAACCACATATTGGAATTCTTGGCTGAACACATACAACTAGCAAAATAAACACAAACAAAGCTACAGTAGACACAATGAATAGACAGCAGAACTGTACAAGGCTGTTCTCCCAGGCTGATAACTCACAGGGGATCCCAGAATGTGTTAGACTAGAGGAAAATGCCTTATGCATTTACATGTAAGATGAACATTTAAAAGAAAAGTGTCTAGAAACAAAGAATAATTCACACTAAACACATCCAGGAAAATACTTCAGGTCTCCCTGTGTTGTTGTTATTTTTTTTCCTTTGACTTTACCATTCAGAAATAAAATTTAAAATTAGATATATTGTCCTTCTGGAAGTCCTTCTGCATTTGCATATCATAGATCTTCATTTTCCCTTTCTTATTCTTATACCTACAGCAAACAAATATGAAATAAAAATAAAGTATTGTGCTCAAGAAGACATAAAATAATAAAACCTAGCCTATCAATAATTTCCCTTAGGCATATTAAAATATACAGAGTCAAAGATAATGTTTACTGCATGTGCCACTAGAATGGTAAACAAAGAAACAGAGAGCTCTACTGTATCTATCTATATGATGAGACTATAGGTAACAGTCATATAGCAGCTTTCTTCTAATGAGCTCGATTGTAAACCATAATTGCATTTTATAAAGAGATAACGTCAGTATTTGCTCTAGTATACAAAAAAGGTGAATCTTCTAGTTAAGATAAATTCTTTTGTTAAATTCCCACTCCAGATGTGGTTCAATAATTTAAGGATCTGCAGTTTCATCAGTGTGAGTGAATACCCAACCCTTCTCCATACACACACACACACACACACACACACACACACACACACACACACAGACATACCTGACATCAATGCAGATCACATTATCTTTTTGCTTTAGTGGGAAGTCTCCTTGAGTTGCTATGGGTGAAAAATGCATGTCCTTGTTACCAATAACCTGGTGATGAATCTCTCCAAACTTAACTTAGGGAATAACAGGCATTAATTAAAAGACAGACCTATATTTGAGCCCTTCTAGCTGGGTAGGAACTGCTGACCAGCCTTGGAGAAGCCAGACTCACTTTAATACAAGCAAGCTTTGGAAGGAAGAGTTGAATGAAAGAATTCTCAGAAATATTATTCTAGATTTTTAAAGCAAGAATTGTTTTTCCTCAAGGAAGAAAGAAATCATAGAATTCACTTTTTATTATTAAAAAAGATATTTTATACATTCTATGCATTAGGAAATAGTTTGACCTATAGATTCATGAAGCAAGTATAGAAACTATATATAAACTTATATAGGAGTTTTATATTTTGATGCAAAACCTTTGAGGGCAAATCCTTGCAAATTGATTCAAATGTTGTGGGTACTATATAGAAAATGGATGAGGATTAGAATAAATATATGTTTGTATTCTGTTTTATTTTTTATCATAATGAATAGAATTAGGAACTCAAAGTAGATATATCAAGAAGTAGAAGTGGCAATAAAGAAAACAAAGATGGGAAGAATAATTGGTTTTGAACATATATGAACAGATAATATAGCTATTGGAGGGAACACATCAAGAATTGAAGGATTAATTGAGGCAACTGAAGGATTAATTTTCAAGATATTCAATCAATCAAACTTGAATTCAATTTCAGATTCGGAAGCTTACTATCTGTGTGATCCTAGGTAAGTCCCTCAAAATCTCTGTACCTCAGTTTCTTAATTTGTAAAATGAGGTGATTGTAGATGTGAGTTCTCCCTATTGTGGCATGTAACCCCCCTTCCCCTATTTCCCCTGCTCCAAGTTGGCTTTGCATGATACTCTTCTGGTTTTGTTCTCTTCATTGTTAAGTGTCCCTCAATAGCAGGGTGTGATGGTGAGTATGGTGCAGAAAGACAGCTACTTGGGGAAAGAGAGAAGTATTCTGATCCTGATGTATTCCACTGAACATTATATCACCATCTTGGACAACATGAAGAAGGTCTGTCACTATGCTTTTCATAATGATCTATATGTGGTCTCAGAAGAATAACCTACTCATAGAAGCTCAACCCCTCCAGAAGCTCAAAGCCCATAGAGCAAATATGATATAGATTATCTTTGAACCTCTTACTAAGCAGGCATGTATGTTGCTATCCAGGTTGTATTGTCTCTGGATGCCTCTGCCTGCATCACTGATATTGTGATGGACTCTGATGGTGGTATGACCCACACTGTGCCCATCTGTGAAAGTTATGTTCTTCCCCATACCATTTGCACTCTGGACCTGGCTGGCCCTAACCTGACAGATTACTTCATCCCTAAAGTTCTACAGCCCATCTTTAGGACTTTGATTATACATTTGCTTTATATGTTTGCTTTTTAATAGTCATTCCAAATATTGTTACAGAAAGTAATATTACAGAGTAACTTGCCTCCATGATGAAAGGCAATAGCATTGCTTACATATGAATTATGTAATCCAAGCATGGGAGGAAATGAGTGCAAAGGGATAAAGGCTAACATTGTGTAAGAGCAAGGGAATAATGGAACTAGCTCACACAGCCTCCATACCAATTATTAAATTTGCATTTTCATCTTATAAATAAGGAAATGTTATAATTCAGTGTTTAATTTGTTACTTTGTGATTTTTAGGCTTAAGAAAGTGGTGGGAAAATGTTAATAATGGAAATGCAACTTAAAAGTGTATCCTCTCTCTACATTTTCTCCCTAGAGAAACAATTCTTAAATATTTACGATCTCACCCTTGTGAGAGAGACTTGAGTTTGGCTGGATGGCAGAGTGTGGGAGGATGAGAAACAATGAAGCTGGAAAAATAGAGTCAGACAAAGCCATAAAGGGCTTTAAAGTTAAGCAGAGGGGTGTGTGTGTTTGGTCCTAAATCAATAGGGAACCACCATAATTAATTGAGTAGAGAGAATAACAGTCAGATTTGTGTTTAAGGAAGATCATTTTGGCAACTGCATGGATGACAGACTGGAATGGTAAACAAAGAAGTGAAGAGATCAATTAGGAGGCTTTTCCAATAATCTAGGCAAGAGATAATGAAGGCCCTAAATAAAAATATGAGTGGAAAGAAGGGGACAGAAAAGAGATATTCTGTGGAAGTAAAAATAGCAAAAAAAAATTTTTACAAATGATGTTCTATTGTAGACCACATCTTTGCAGTCCTATAACTGCCTGAATGATCTAGAAAAATGATCAATTAGCAAGCACCTATTAATCACCTAGTATTTATCAGGTACTGTGTTAAGCTCACCAGAGCCAATGAGATAGTCCTTGTTCTGGGGGATCTTATATTTCAGTGGAGTATACAACATATTCACAGATAGATACAAAATGAATACCTCAAGATGATGTTGGGGGATGTTGGGGGGGAGAAAGATGGAATAAGAAAATAGCTCTTAATGAAGGTAGCACTTAGACAAGGTTTGCCAGGAGGTAGGGGCAATGTGGAGGTGAAGAAGTAAGAGCCAGATATGGAAGAGAGCTAGCTCAAATGAATAGAGATAAGAATTGAAATGTGTATAGAGAAACAGTGAGTCAGTCTAAACTGCCAGTCAATGGCTTACTCCCATATTACAGAGTTTCCTTTCTCCTGATTAATTCCCCTGGGCAACTTGTCTTTTTCCTTACTAGCTATATGCTCTCCCAACTTTATTTCATATATTCCACTCCTGGTGCCTATTTTATCTCTTATTTTGTCTGTGAACTCTTCTCCTAAATAAATCTTCCTTTTGGCCAAAAAAATCTGTTCACAATTAGCTGTGTAACTCTGGGCAAGTCACTTCACCTTGTTGCCTCAGTCTCCTCATTAAAAAAGTGAGCTAGAGAAAAAATGACAAAGAATTCCAGTATCTTTGCCAAGAAAGCCCCAAAATGGGGTCACATAGTTGGACACACTGTATCCCAAAGAGATCATAAAAAAGGAAAAGACCCCACATGTGCAAAAATATTTGTAGCAGTCAGTGGCAAGGAACTGGAAACTGACTGGATGCCCATCAGTTGGGAATGGCTATATAAATTATGGTATATGAATGTCATGAAATACTATTGTTCTATAATCAGTAGTTTGATTTCAGAAAGGTCTGGAGAGACTTACATGAACTGATGCTAAGTGAAGTGAATAGAACCAAGAGAATGCTGTACACAGCAACAACAAGCTTATGTGATGATCAACTCTGATGGATATGGCTCTATTCAACAATGAGGCTATTCAAGCCAATTCCAATTGTGTTGAAGAGAGCCATCTGCATCCAAGAGACTGTGGGGACTGAATGTAGAGTACAACATAATATTTTCATCTTTTGTCACTATTTGCCTGTTGTTGTTTTTTCTCATTTTTTTCCTCTTGATCTGATTTTTCTTGAACAGTATGATAAATGTGGAAATATATTTAGAAGAACTGCATATGTTCAATCTATGTTAATCTATCAACTTGCCATTTAAGGAAGGGAGGATGGTGGAGGAGGGAGAAAAATTTGGATTACAAGGTTTTGCAAGGGTAAATGTTAAAAAACCATCTATATAAAAATTAAAATAATAATCAAAAAGAGTTGTACAGGTCTGAAAAATAACAACCCTCTAAGTAGCCCACTTTATTTTTGAGAGCCTAAATCTTCCTCTTTGCAACTACCACCTGTTCTTCCTATTCTGTCGCTTGGAGTTGCATAACACAATAGCTTTTCTAAGTAAGTGGCACAGTGGATAAAGCATTGGGCTTAGAGTCAAGAAGTTGTTGTTTAGTCATTTCTGTCCTGTCTGACTTTTCCTGACCCAAATCAGGATTTTCTTGGCAAAGATATGGCTTTGCCATTTTACTTTCTTGCTCATATTATAGGCAAACAAGATTAAGAACTTCTCCAGAGGGACACAGCTAAAACTATGAAAGGCCACATTTGAACTCAGATTTTCCTAACTTTGAGCCCAGTATTCTATTCACTGTGATACTTAACTGAGTTCAGATTCAGTTTTAGATACTAACTGTATGACTCTAGACAAGTTTGCCTCAGTCTTCTCAATTGAAAATGGAGCAAAATAGTGGCAAAAATATACATTTTCCTATCATGTCTGTGAGCATCTTAAACTAGTATTAAAATAGTATTAGCAGAAAGCAGGGATTACAACAACAATTAGATAACAAGAAGAACTTCTCATGTCAGACATTACTTTTAGTATTCATTATTGCATTTTTCATTTGTATAGACATTAGAATGACATTGACTGCCTGGATCAGGGAGAAGTAGATGGCAAGCTTATATTGCTCATATTATCTAACATGAATATGGAGAAGACAATCCTTGAAATATTCCATTATACAAGCATATGTAATTTTTATTAACACTGTATTTGATGAATAAGTAAGACCTGGAACAAAACTGCATTTTGAAAGTTACAGTCCTTTCAGAGATTGCAAATGCTGCAAAAGCATACTTTTTAACACTAGAATTAGGAAGAATCACAAGGTACAATAAATAAGAGTGAGTGATTTGGAGTCAAGAAGATCTGAATTTGAATTCTGTTCAGATCTTTAATATCTGTATGACCCCAGGCAAGACATTTAACCTTTTTGGCTTCAGTTTCCTGGTTTTATTGGGAGGAGTGATATATTCTCCTTTTTTAGTTTTTTTATTTTCAAAATATTTGAATAAATACTTTTTAACATTCACCCTTATAAAGTCTTATGTTCTAAATTTTTTCCTTTCTTCCCCTAGATGGCAAGTCATCTAATATATGCTAAACATGCACAATTTTTCTATACATATTTACACAATTATCATGCTATGCAAGAAAAATCAGATCAAAAAGGGAAAAATGGGGAAGAAAACAAAATGTAAACAAACAACAATAAAAGTGAAAATACTGTATTATGATCCATATTCAGTCTCCACAGTTTCTCTCTAGGTTCAGATTACTTTCTTCATTGGCCTGGATCATCTCATTGATGACAAGAGCCATGTCCATCAGAATTGATCATCATATGATCTTGTTGTTGCCATGTACAATGTTCTTCTGGTTCTGCTCCATCAGTTCATGTCTCTCCAAGTCTCTCTGAAATCATCCTGCTGGTCATTTCTTACAGAGCAATAATATTCCATAACATTCATATACCATGACTTATTCAGCTATCAATAGGCATCCATTTAGTTTCTAATTTCTTGCCACTACAAAAAGGGCTACCACAAACATTTGTGCACATGTGGATCCTTTTTCCTTTTTTATTATTCCTTTGGGATACAGGCCCAATAGAGACACAGATAAATCAAAGGGCAATCACAGTTTGATGACCCTTTGGGTATAATGTCGGGACTAGCTCTCTGGAGGGCCTCAGGGTTAGTCAGAGTCAGGATCAGTCAAAATCCTTGGTCTTTAGGAGGAGAAGTTAAGGAGGCAGGCAAGCTGCAATGTTGCTTGCCAAAGATGAATCCTGGACTCAGGAATCTGGAGCCTGAAGTCTTCTTTCCTCAGTGTAATGCTACCGAGAGAGTCTCACCCTCTCTTCAGCCCTCCAATTCTTGCCTCCGATTACTTCACCACACCATCTTCAGCAAGAGCCAATTGCGAGGAGAGCCATTACATCACCATGTCATCTAAATATATGCTTATAGATAAATATTATCTAATAGATATATGTTATCTAATAATTATATATATATATATGCATATATATATATCATATATAGAAATATATGCTTATAGCTCATATAGTTCTTGACTTTGTCTTGGCAGGTGGACTCCCAAATATTATATGTTATTCACAGTTATTTGAAATATAATTTCTCTTTGTATCTCTTGCTGCTGGATTTTATTGGTAACATATAGAAATGCTGATGATTTATATGGATTTACTTAGTATCCTTCACTTTGCTAAAGTTATTCATTATTTATGGTAGTTTTTTAGTTGATTCTCTAGGATTCTCTAAATATACCATCATATCAACTTCAAAGAGTTATAATTTAGTTTCCTCATTACCTACTCTAATTCTTTAATTTTTTTTCTTTTCTTGTTGCTAAAGCTAACATTTCTGATACAATATTGAATAGTAATGGTGATAATGGGCAACTTGTTTCATCCCAGATTTAATTGGGAATGCTTCTAGTTTATCTCCATGATATTGATTGCTGATGGTTTTAAATAGATGCTAATGATCATTTTAACGAAAATTCCATTTATTCCTATGCTATCTAGTGCTTTTTAATAGGAATGTGTGTTAGATTTTGTCAAATGCTTTTTCTGCATTTATTGAGATTATCATATGATTTGTTAGTTTTGTTATTGATAGAGTCAATCATATTAATAGATTTCCTAATGTTAAACCAGCCCTGCATTCCTGGCATAAATCCTATTTGGTCATGGTGTGGTATCCTGGTGATGACTTGCTATAATCTCTTTGCTAATATTTTATTTATGATTTTTACATCAATATGCATTATGGAAATTGGTTTATAATTTTCTTCCTCTCCTTTGACCCTATCTGGTTTAAATATCAGCACCTGTGTCATAAAAGGAATTTGGTAGGACTCCTTTTTTCCCTCTTTTTCCAAATAATTTTCAAAGTATTAGAATTAATTATATTTTAAAAGTTTGGAAAAATTCAGTTGTAAATCCATCTGGCCCTGGAGATTTTTTTCTTAGGAGTTGATTAATACCTTGTTTAATTTCTTTTTTCTAAAATGGGACTATTTAAGTAATTTATTTACTCCTCTGTTAATCTTGGCAATCAATATTTTTGTAAGTAATCATTCCTTTCAGTTAGATTATTAGATTTTTTGGCATACAGTTGAGAAAAATAGTTCCTAATTATTGTTCCAATTTCCTCTTCATTGGCAAAAAAATTTACCCTTTTCATATTTCCTTTTTCTAAAGGTTAACTAAAAGTTTATCTATTTTGTTGGTTTTTTTTTTTTCATAAAACCAACTCTTAGTTTTGTTTATTAGTTCAATAATCTTACTTTCAATTTTATTAATCCCCCTTTTATTTTCAGAATTTCAAATTTTTTATTTAATTGGGGAGTTAATTTATTCTTTTTCTAGCTATTGCATGCCCAATTCATCTTTTCTTTCTCTACTTTATTCAAGTTATCATCTAGAGGTATAAAATTTCCCCAAAGAACTACCTTGGTTGCATCCCACAAATTTTGGTATGTTGTCTCATTATTGTCATTTTCATGGATGAAATTATTGATTATGTCTATGATTATTTGTTTTATCCACTCATCCTTTAGGATTAGATTATTTACTTTCCAATTAATTTTGGTCTATTTTTCCCTGATCTTTTGTGATATATAATTTTATTGCATCATAATCTGAAAAAGATGCATTTACTATTTATGCCTTTCTGCTTTTGATTTTGAGGATTTTATGCCCTAATATATTCTCAATGTCTTTGTAGGTTCCAGGTACTGTTGAGAAAAAAGTATACTCAATTTTCTCCAAAGGTCAATCATACCTAACTTTTCTAAAATTCTATTTACCTCCTTAATGACTTTCTTTTTTATTTTATGGTTCAGTTTATCTAGTTCTGCATTGTGCCTGACCTGGGCCACTTCCCCTTTACCCAGTTGAGACAGATTTTTCCTGAAGTTCTTCCAAAATATCTTCTGCTGGAAATTTGTTACATTCCAAATATTTGTAGGTTCTGTCACTCCAAAGCCCATTCAGAAGCTTGATCTGATGTTGATCTGAGGGAAGCCAGGAAAATCTCAGACAAAGACCTGTCTTACTCTCTGCCATCTTGGCTCTGCCTCTCTTCAGTTTCCTCGTTTATAAAATTAGGATAATAGCACCAACCTCCTAGGGTTATGGTGAGAATCAACTGCAATAACATATGCAAACACTTTGGAAACCTTGAAGCTCTACCAAAATGCTTCTGGTGATGCCATATGGCTTCAAATAAACTATAAAATCTTAGAAAAATCAAAATTACAAACAAATTCAAGGACAAATGGAATGGATCCATAATGAATTTAAGAAGACTTTACCTTATAATCAACATTTACTTTTGTATGCAAAAAGTATAGTTTAAAAAGCTTCACTGAGGATACGTAACAGAAAAAAAGGAAGTTTAACTGTGAGTATCAATAATAATAGACAAACAGGAAATTTAGGTAGTATGCTTGAATTGCAAAAAGAAATAAATGAAATTACTGGAATGATCCTCTACATAGAATTTCTTTTGAGATAGAAAAATTTTTGAGATATTCATGCAGAAGTTTAGTGGTATTTTAGTATGTATTTGGTTAACTCTTAAGTATGATGATTACTAAAGTTCCTTCCAAAATTAGAATTCTGTGAATCTAAGATAAACCAAGAGCTGCTGCTGCCACTATTGAAAACATATTTTTGTACACAGTTATTTCCATGTGGATGCTTCCATTACACTGTGAGTTCCTTGAGAACAGAGGATATTTTTGCCTTTCATTGCATGAGTGCTGAGCATGGTGCCTGGCACATAGTAAGCAATTAATGACTACTTGTTGACTTGATAGCTCTAAGTAGAATTTGAATAAAAGTATTCAAACTATATACAACTTTCTTTATGACTGATATATGGAGAATAGAATAACCTTTCCTCTTCAATCTCATTTTTATTTGTTGTTATTTTTTAGTTGTTTTAATCATGTTTAACTCTTCATGACCCCAGTTGAGATTTTTTTTGTCAAAGATACTGGAGTACTTTACCATTTCCTTCTTCAGCTCATTTTGGAGATGAGGAGTTGAGGCAAACAGGGGTAAGCGATTTGTCCAGGATCACACAGCTAATAAGTGTCTGAGACTTGAGCTCAGGAATATGAGTCTTTCTGAGTTCAGGCCCAGCATTCTAACACTGTGCCACCTAGCTGCTCCATTTCTTCTTTTTTTTTTTACATTTTTTTTAACATCATCTTTATATCTGAACATTTGTCTCCTCTCCTCAGCAAGTAATGCCATAGAATAAAGATTAAAACATAGAGGTGAAAACAGTCCAGAAAACCACCCCATAGACTAAAAGTATATACAGTATTTTCTAGCCATAGTCTTGCACCTTCATAAAGAATGGAGATATATTTTCTCAATTTATTTATTTATTTATTATTTATTATTTGTATAATTTATTTATTTCTTATTTATCTGTTATTTATTTCTTATTTATAATTTGTATAACCTGCTTTGTTTATGTTTATTTGCATGTTGTCTATTAGATTATAACTATTTGAGAATAGTGATATTTTTTGTTTTGTATCTCCAGTGCTTAACCTAGTGATAGGTTATACACTTGATTCTTCTTAGCTAAGACAGCTCATTATAATTACACAGCATTGAACTTCTTTTTTTAAATTTTTATTAAAGGTTTTTTATTTTCAAAACATATGGATGGATAGTTTTTCAACACTGACCCTTGCATAGACTTGTGTTCCAAATTTTTCCCTCCTTTCCCCTATCCTCTCCCCTAGATGACAAGCAATCCAATATATGTTCTATACGTTAAAATATATGTTAAGTCAGATATATGTAAACATATTTATACAATTATCTTGCTGCATAAGGAAAATCAGATCAAAAAGGAAAGGAAATGAGTAAGAAAACAAAATGCAAGTGAACAACAACAAAAAGAGTGAGAATATTATATTGTGAGCCACTCTCAGTTCCCACAGTCTTCTCTCTGGATGTAGGTGGCTCTCTTCATCACAAGACCATTGGAATTAGCTTCAATCAAATCATTGTTGGAAAGTGTCAAGTCCATCAGAATTGATCGTCAAATAATATCAGCATTGAATTTCTTTTTTGCTATTGTTGTCCATATACATTGTTGTAGTTATTGTCTGAATTATGTTCCTGGTTCTGATGACACCAATCAATTAACAAACAATTATTAAGCACCTACTAAGTGCTACTCACTTGGGATACCAAGATAAAAATGATATATTCATCTGCTCTCAAAGAGTTTACTTTTTAATGGAGGGGGACAAAATGTTTTCACTTAAGCATATTCAGAGTATAACAAAGTAGATGAAGGGAAGGGGCAGCATATACACATATAAGTATATTCAGCACACACACAAATGAGACAGAATATAAATTTGGAATGGAAGAAACTAGTAGCTAATTTGGTTAATCAGAAAAAGCTTTATAGAGAAAGTAAAATTTATTTGACGTCTTGAGGAAAGCAAGGGATTCTTAGAGGTAGAAATGAAGTGAGCATTCCAGACATAGTAACAAGTTAAAAGACAGAACTGAAAGATAGAGTGCCATGTGTAAGAAATTACAAGAAAGTCAGAATGGCTAGAAGATTGTGTGAAAAAAAAGTAATGTGAAAAAAATGATTGGATATAAGTAGGTAAATAGGTAGGATAGGGTGAGTTGTAAATAGCTTTAAAGAAAAAGCAAATGATCTTTATTTTTCTTTGCCATATTGCTCTGAATTATTCATATTTATCATTTCTTTAAAATGTAGTCATATGCTATAATAACCATGTACTAAAATTCATTTAGTCATTCTCTAATAAGTGAATATCCATTTCATCTTCAACAACATTCTTTTCTAAAGATATATATTCCCTATCTCTTTAAAAGATCACTTAGTTTAAAAAAATAAGATAATGTAAACAATGGAGAAAGCATACAAGTTAATATTTGGAAAAATTCACAATGATCTAAAATATGTTGATAGTGGTGCTTAGTGATATTTCTAGATTGCAAAATAAAATCAATTCTAAAATCAAGGAGGACTGAGAAGTTTTGGAGTATTATTAAAAGGCAAATGTGCCACTGATTTCCAGAAAAAAGAAATGAGCATGATCAAGCTTCAGTCATCTACAAGAATAGTAGGGGAATATTGAGAAATGCTTCTTTTGAATCAAGAAGACCACAGAATCAGGAGCAATAAACAGCTTGAGCTTGTAAGGAACAAACGATGCCAGAATAACTTGATTGATTTCCTTTCAGTTAAATTACAAAATTAGAGTACAAAGAGAAGACTGGAGACACTGTATTTTTGAGCATTATTAAAGCACTTAATTGAATCTCATGAAATCCTGCTTTAAAATTGAATTCAAATTGGTCTGCAGATGAACACATTCATTGCAATGGAAGACTGGTGAGAGGAACATAAACAAAGAATAATGACAAACAGCAATAGATCTAAGGCATAACAGTTACCCACTGGTGTACCAAAAGATCAGTTGAATTCAGGTTTTTTTAAACAACTCTTGTAAAAGATTTTCCCTTAACCACCATATTTCAATAACCTGGCTTTCTGTAACATTCACAGAATCAAAATTATCCACTTTATTATTCAAATCATTGTGTTTATAACAATCCAACTAAGATCATTCTCTTTCCTCTTTCAAAGGTTTTAGTACCTGGATCACTTGTCTCCTCCCAACTCTTGCACTTTGCCTAGGGAACTTTAGGATTCTTGTCAATGCAACCTCCCAATATCTCAATACATCCCATGAGCTACTCCTTTATACCACAAAAGAGCACACATAAGGATGATCAAACCCTACTTCTCACTTACCCACAAGTGTTCTACTTCCTTAATCAATAATTCTAACATTCCTCCATCTATTCATAATCTCCTATCATTCCATCTCTCCTTATGCCACACACATCATTTTCATTCACATTCAATTCTTCTATTTCTCAGCATTTTTCATTTTTTAACCTTCCCAATCTTGAGCCTGATTTTAACCAATTAACCAATGTAACTCATTATTCAACCAATGTAACCATATTATCAACTCTTGATTATATTGCCCCTTATCACTGTTCATCCCTTCCTACACCTGAGCCCTTGGATTATTCCCACCAACTCTCTTCCTCCTCCTCTATTACTCAAGAGTTTCTAAATGAACTGGGGGAAATCTTATTATCATGGTTTGGTGTGCTATAAATTCATATTCTCCATTTTTAACAAGTCCCTCATAGAATCAAGGTAATACTCTTATTGTTCGCAACTTATTCCCTGTCCTAGGTCCCACATTCTAAGTCTTACATTTTCTCTTAAGCCCTCCTACCTACCAGCATTCACTCAAATGAGAAAAGATTCAATTTGCTGAGCTTGAAGCCATTCAAACTTCATCCCCAGACCACTTGAAATCATTTACCAAGTTCTCTTTGCCCCTAGTGTTTGTTATGAGATATAGCCATTGTTCTTGCCAAGTTCAATTCCTCTATATGTGTCCTTGAAATCCTCCTATTCTTCTCCAGCAAACTGGTGCTTCAATCACACCTGTTTCTTGAATCTTCAATGAGTTATCCACCTTTCACACTCCCTTCAAACATTCATATGGATTATTACCCTTTTCTTCCTTTCTCAACTAAAATCTCAAGAAAAGCTATTTACATTCATTGACCCAACTTTTCTCCTTTCTTTCACTCCTCAGTCCTTTTTAATCTGAATTCCAATATCATAACTCAGATGAAACAACTCTCTTCAGTCATTAATAATCTTTTGTCAATTTAATGAGTTTTTCTCAATTCTAATCCCTTTTCAACCAGTCTGTGTCATTTGACATTATCAACAATCCTCTCCTCTTATATGCTTTTTCCTCTCTAAGATTTTGTTACACTCTTCGTCTTCGTTCAATTGTCTGACTATTTCCTCTGTCTCTTTTGCTGGCTCATTATCCCTATTATGAGTGTTTCCCAATGTTCTGTGCTGAATCTTCTTATTTTTATCCTGTCTCTTTTTACACTGACTATCTTCATAACCTCATCAGCTCATATAAATTTAATTATCATCTCTATGACTGATTGTTATATATTCAGCCCCAGTTTTTCTTCTGAGCATCTTGTCTTACAACATCAGCTGCCTATTGATCCTTTCAGACTGGATATAGTGGAAACATGTGATACTCAGTATGTCCTAGAGAGAATTACTTCTGCCTCCAAAATCCATACCTCTTCTAAACTTTCTTATTACCATCAAAGGCTCCATTCATATTCATAACCTTAGAGTCATCCTTAATTTGTTATTCTACTTTAACCACCACATATTCAATCAGCCACCATATCTTGATATTTCTAGATGCATAGCATCTCTCACTTATGATCCCTTTTTTATGCTCACCCAGTCATTATTTTTGTTCTGGTCCTTATCATCTGTCACCTAAAACAGCTTCCTAAGTGGTTTGTTGTTGTTCAGTCATTTCATTTAAGATTCTCTATGACCCTATTTTTCTTAGCAAAGTTACTAAAGTAGTTTATCGTTTCTTTCTCCAGATATTTAATAGATGAGGAAACTGAGACTTGCCCAAAGTCACACAGCTAAAAAGTATTTGATACTGAATTTGAGCTTGTCTTCCTGACTCAACTCTCAGCACTCTATTCACTGTATCGCCTACCTGCCCCAACATCATCTGTCACCTAGACCACTGCAGTACTCCTCAAACCTGTTTCTATCACTCTGGCCTATCCTGAACACTGCTGCCAAAATAAATTTAAAATATTCTTAATCTTGTCACTTTTCTAGTCCATCAACTCCATTCCTATTACCTCTCAACTAAAATATACCCTCACTCTGTTTCGTTTTTCAAGTTTTTTGCAATCTATCTTTTTATTCTCATTGTCCCTTACTTCTTCTGTACTCTTTGATCTAGGCAAACTGACCTATTTATAAAAAATACATTTTATCTCCTATTTCTGTGCACATACTTACATATATATGTATATATACATATACTCATACATGTACATATATTATGTAATTATATATACATTCACTATTTTTATATTTATTCTCTGTATATTTATATAAGATATTGAACATTTTTGTATATGAATAATTTAGTTGCTAATAGAGACAGAAAAAGAATTATTCTATAAGAGGAGGAGAGATGAAATTCATTTATGAAGGAACATAATTTCTCAGATAAAATATTAAGGAGAGATATAAACTGTTAGAAGGACCACATAGTGGATTGCTCCTCAAATGCATGTATACTAAAAGGGCCTGTTTGAAGGCAGAAAAAATGATTTAAATAATAATGGTTGCAAGGGATTGTAGTCCATCAACTCATTTTCATGGAACTGATTTTAGAGGTGTTAAGATTATAACTGAAAAATTATAAATAAGATTTCTACTTGCAGGAAGAGTAAGGTATATTGAATCGTTAAATCTCAAAATGGAAAGATGAATCTCTGAAGAAGAGGATTCTCTGATATGAGGCTCTGAGAGAATAAAAAACCCAACTGTGAAGAAGTTGAGTGGGAAGAAGCCTGCAAAAGAATAAGCAATAAGAATAAGGAGGGTTTCATCTGTTTTTCTCAGGTCCTGCTGATCAGAAGAGAGGAATATCATTTGGATTGGCTGGAGAAAGGGGAGAGCATCTTCTAACAGTCTCATCGGGAAATAGTTTAATTCAGCCTCTGTTTGAGTTAATTGTTCCCAGCATCAAATACAGCTAAGAGGGAAACCCTCTCAGAGTTGCCTGGAACTGGGACATAATCCCTTTTGCCTATGTTTTTATAGTTCTCTTGGCTAGTTCTTGTGCTTAACAAGTATGGCAAAATATTGGTTTGTCATATTTGTTTACTATGTATTATGTTATATGATAGAGATGAAAAATTAATCACTCAATTTCAAAATTGTGTTGTGAAAATCAATGTTTTCTGTGTATTCTTGGTATTTTATACATTTAAGGACCATTTATACTTCATGTAGTACTTTGGCTTTAAAGGCTAAATGTGGTGGTTCATTATAATTAATTATGGATGATTGTTACAGATATCTTGACAGATTTTTTCTGTTTTCAGTTGTTTTTGTCATCCTTCCAGTTTTATCCTTAAAAGTCCTTATGAAGTTATTTCCCTGATCAAAAAAGGTAATAATATGAATAAAGAGTTTTCAAGAGAGCTACAAGTTATTAGTAACAAAATGAAGGAGTTGTTCCAAATCATTAATAATAAGAGATAAGGAAATCAGTATAGCTCTAAGATTACATTTTACATCAAGAAAATTTTGAAAAATGAGAAAAGACAAAAATAGTTGATGTTGGAGCACTTGTGGAAAGCCAGGAACACTACAATATTGTCATTGTACTGTGAATTAAACCATTCCTTTTTATTTTTAAATTATGTATATATGTATATATATACATATATGTGTATTTTATTTTTTCCCAATTACATGTAAAAAATTTAAATATTAATTTTCAAAACTTTGAGTTCCAGATTCTCTCCCTTTTTCCCTCTTCACTCCCCTCATTGAAAATGCAAGCAATTCAATATAAGCTACATATCTGTAGTCATACAAAACACTTCCATAATAGTCATTCTATGAAGGAAAACATAAGCAAAAAAAAATATGTATGCTTTAATCTGCATTCAAATGCCATCAGTTCTTTCTCTGGATTTAGGTACCACTTCTCATCGTAACTCCTTCAGAGTTGTCTTGGATCATTGTATTGCTGAAAATAATTATTATTCAGAATTGATCATCTTAAAATATTGATCTTACTTTGTACATGGTACATTTCACTTTGCATCAGCTCATGGAAGATTTTCCAAGTTTTTCTTAGAGCATCTTTCCCATAATTTCTTATAGGGCAATAGTATTCCACCATAATTACATATCACAATTTATTCAGCTATTTCCCAATTGATAGCCAAATTTCCCTTCAATTTCCAATTCTTTGACCCCAGAAAAGAGCTGCTCTCAATATTTTTGTACATAGAGGCCATTTTCCTTTTTTCTTTTTTTCTCTTTTGGGATACAGATCTAATAGTGGTATTGGTAGATCAAAGGGTAGACAGGGTTTTATAGCCCTTTGGGCTTATTTACAATTTGCTTTACAGAATGGTTGAATCAGTTTACAACTCTACTAGCAATGCATTAATGTCTCATTTTTCTTATATCCCTTCCAACATTTGTCATTTTACTTTTCTGTTCTATTAGTCAATCTAATAGGTATATGGTAATAGTTCAGAATTATTTCAGTTTGCATTTTTCCCATAAATAGCAAGATAGAGAATATTTTTGTATTACTATAGATGGCTACAATTACTTTATCTGAAAGCTGTTCATAACTTTTGAGCAGTTATCAATTAGGGAATAGCATCTACTTTTATAAATTTAACTCCATTTGAGAGAAACTTGCCTCAATTTTTTTTTTACAATTACTCTTGCTAACTTAATTTTTCCCCTATTTATTCTATTCTCTTTCTTCTTTTACTCTGTCTCTCCTCCAGTGTTTTGCTTCTGACAATCTTCTCCTTCAATTTGCCCTTCCATCATCCTCTCCTCTTTTCCTCTTCCCTTCCTACTATCCAGCAAGGTAAGATAGATATCCATAGCCAAGTGAGGCTCTTTTTAAGTCAGTTTTAGTGAGAGCAAAATCCACTTCTTCACCCTTCTGTTTCTCCTTCTTCACTGTAAAAAGCTTTTTTCTTGCCTCTTTTATGTGTGATAATTTATTCCCATCTATCTCTTCCTTTCCCTTTCTCTATGTTCCTCTCTCACCCCTTAATTTTACATTTTCTAAATATCATCCCCTTATATTCAGTAAAGCCTGTGCCCTTGGTCTATATATACTTCTTCTAACTGCCCTAATAAAGTTATTAAGAGACACAAGTATCATCTTCCTATGAAGGAATGTAACATTTTTTAAATTTTTTAACCTTATTAAGTGCCTTACAATTTTTCCCTTTCCTGTTTATCTTTTTATACTTCTGTAGAATTTTGTATTGAAAGTCAAATTTTCTGTTCAATTTGGGAGTTTTCATCAAGAATACTTGAAACTCCTTTATTTCATTGAATATCAATTTTTTTACTCTGAAAGATTTTATATATATATATATATGTTGTTGGCTAAGTGATTCTTGATTGTAATAATCCTAGATCCTCTGCCCTATGGAATACAATATCTAAACCCTCTGATCCTTTAATGTAGAAGCTACTATATTTTGTACTATCCTGACTTTGGCATCATACTTGAGTCATTTGTCATTTCTTTTTTATTTTGGAGTTCTGGATTTGGCTGGGAGTTTTCATTTGAGGATCTCTTTAATGAGGGAATTGGAGGATTTTTTGGATTTCTATTTTACCCTCTGGTTCTAGAATATCAGGGCAGGTTTCCTTGATAATTTTTTAAAAGATGGTGTGCAATCAAAGCTTCTTAAAGTGTGAGTCATAACCCCATCATATAATTGAATTGAGGGGTTATGGAACTCTAATTTATTATCAGTAAATATTTACTTTTGCCTATTTTATATAATTATGTATTCAGGATCACATAACATTTCTCAGAAGAAAATGTCTCATGAATAGTAAAGTTTAAGAAGTCCTGGTCTAGGCTCTTTTTTGAAAATGGCTTTCAAGTAGTCCAGCAATTTAAAAATTTTTTTCTCCTGGATCTGTTTCCCAAGTCAGATGTTTTTCCAGTGAAAGATTTAATATTCCCTTCCATTTTTTATTCTTTTGGCTTTGTTTTACTTTTTTATGATTTCACATAGTCATTAATTTCCATTTTCTCAATTCTAATTTTTAAGGAATTATCTTCTTTGGTGAGATTTTGTAACTCCATTTGTCCAATTCTACTTTTAAAAAAGTTGTCGTCTTCTAGAATTGACCATTTGGTCAATTCTATTTTTTCAGAAGCTTTTTTCTTAAGTGAATTTTTATGTTTCTCTTTCCATTTTGGGCAGTTCTACTTTTTAAGACATTCTTCCCCTTATTGGATTTTTGTATTTGCTTTACAAATAGTAAAGATTAAGAATAATTAAGACAAATAGTCTTAATTTTTAAGGTGTTGTTTTCTTCATTTGTGTGTGTATAAGTCCTTTACCAAGCTATTGGTTTGTTTTTCATTATTTTCTGGCATCACTTTCATTTCTTTCCCCAATTTTTTCTTCACCTCACTTACTTGATTTTCAAAATTCTTTTTGAACTCTTTCATGGCCTGAGAGAAATTCATATTTTTCTTAAAGGCTTTGGATGTAGAAACTTTGATTTTTTTTTCATCTTCTGAGGTTGTATTTTGATCTATTTTGTCACTATAGCAACTTTCCATGGTCAGAATCTTTTTTCTTTTGTTTGCTCATTTTCCCAGCTTATTATTTTACTTTTAAGTTTTTGTTAAAATAAGACTGCTTCCAGGGTTGAGAGTGCAGCTTCAGGGTTTTTATGCAGCTGTTTTCAGAAATACTTCTAGGAATTTGTAAGTTTTCAGTTCTTCCAAGGTAATGTGATCTAAGGAGAGGTGAGTTACTACTCACCTGGCCTATGTTCTGGCCTATTGGAGACCACAACCAATATTTTCTGTCCTGGAACTGTGAAGACAGCTGTTGTTCTATTGTGGCTACAGGTTCCATTGTGCCAATGCTCCTCCTCAAGCTGGGATTACCATCCAGAACTGTGACCCAGATATGACTATGGTCAAAGCAGAGTCCTACCCAAAATATGGGCAGAGTCTTGCCTCGGTGCTAGTAAAGAGATCCTTATAATCTCTTTCTGACCAGGTGTTTGTCTCCCTTGCCATCCATTGGCTGATGGCTCTGGAATCCACAATTGCCACTACTGATTCAGTGGCTGCCAAGGCTTACTCCTACTTTGCTGGGGTCTAGGGCTGTGCATGCTTTTTAAATTTTTTTATGATAGCTTTTTATTTACCAGATATATGCATGGATAATTTTTCAGCATTGACAACTGCAAAACCCTTTGTTCCAATTTTTCCATTCCTTCCTCCCACTTCCTCCCCCAGATGGCAGGTAGACCAATACATGTTAAAGTATATGTTAAATACAATATAAGTGTACATGTCCATGCAGTTATTTTGCTGCACAAGAAGAATCGGACTTTGAAATAGTGTACAATTAACGTGAGAAGGAAATCAAAACTATGGACAGACAAAATTAGAGGGATTGGGAATTCTATGTAGTGGCTCACACTCATTTCTCTTAGTTCTTTCACTGGAAGTAGCTGGTTCAATTCATTACTGCTCTTTGGAACTGATTTTGGTTCATTTCATTGTTGAAGAGGGCCACGTCCATCAAAATTGATCATCATGTAGTATTGTTGTTGAAGTGTATAATGATCCTGTTCATTTCACTCAGCATCAGTTCATGTAAGTCTCTCCAGGCCTTTCTGAAATCATCCTACCATCATTTCTTACAGAATAATAACATTCCATAACATTCATACACCACAATTTATTCAGCCATTCTCCAATTAATGGGCATCCACTTACTTTCCAGTTTTTGGTAGGGCTATGCATTGTGCAAGAAACCTTTCCTGCTGACCTTCTAAATTGTCTTTGGCATCTGTGGTCTAAGAAATCTGGAAACTGCCGCTGCTCCCACTGATTCAGTTGCCCCAAGGCCTGTCTCTGGTTTGTTGGAACCCAGAACTATGCTGATGAGATCGTTTCTACATAAGAATCCACTCTCATCTTGCCAGTCTTCCAAGTTGTCTTGGGCTTGAAAATTTGTTTCATTCCATCTTTTTGTGGGTTCTGATGTGCTAGAGTTTGCTTAGCATCATTATTTAAAGGTATTTGGAGGTTTGAAGAAGAGCTCAAAAGAATACCTGCCTCTTTTCCACCCTTTTGGTTCTGTCCTCTGAATCAAACTGTTTTTAAAAAGCAATTTAGAATTATGCTAAGAAAATGACTAAAATGTCTATAGCCTTTGTATTAGAGATTCTACTGATGGCATATAACTCAAAGATCTAGAAGACAAAAACAAAACCTAGGCAGTTATGTGTGGACCTTGGAGCTACAATGAACACAATGCCAAATCTGGGGTCAGGAAGATTCATCTTCCTGAGATCGATTCTGTCCTCAGACTTTTGCTAGTTATGTGACCCTGAACAAGTCACTGAATCCAGTTTAGTTCCTTTTTCTCATCTGTAAAATGAATTGGAAAAGGAAACAGCAATCCACCCCAGTAACTGTACCAGGAAAACCCCAAATGGAGTCATGAAGAGTTGGACATGACTGAACAACAATAAAATATGGGCATATGCCAAATTTTATGAAACCAAATTTTTGTGGCAGGAAAGAAAAATTTAAAAGTAGGTGGCCTTCAATTGGGGAATGGCTAAACTTAGATGGTAACATATGAATAAAATTTAATGAATGTCATGAAAGGGAAACAATGGATATTAAGACTTCAGAGAAGTGTGGGAAGACATGTGAAACTATGCCAAATAAACTTAATACAGAGAATAATGCACATAACTTCAATAACATATCTGAAAAGAATAATATAAAGAAATTATATCCTGTGTAATCATAACGGCCATCCATAACCTAGAAGTAGAAATAAGAAAATATATCTCTCTTCCTTCCTTGCAGAAATTGAGGACTATGTATGGGAAACATTACACATATGGTCTCACTTGGTTGCTATATCTTTGAATTTTGCTTAGCTGCTGCTTCTGCATTTTTTTTTAAAGTATTACAGATATGGCTTGCTGAATAGGGAAAAAGGGCAGACATACATTTTCTTATTGCTTTTTTAATGTTCTTGGAATGAATTTGAGTTAATTAGATTTCCTGACAAACTTTCTCTGAATTTAATTGTTCTTTCATTATTTCATAATACAATACTGCCAGAATCTACCACACTCTTCTGTAAGTTTCATGATTTTTTTATTCTGAAATAGCATTATCCTTAGCCCTTTTATCTCTCTTCTTGGCAACAAGACCAAGTGTTTGTTCTCTGAAGTGGTTTCTAAATCTTTTGGTTCTTTTCTCAATGGTTATTAAGTTTCATTGGTCAAAATTCTACAAGGAATTATGATAATCAGTGTCAATGTCTGTTGTTTTGTCTTTCTTATTTTTCAGCATTGGTAGATTGTTTAAATAGTTTAGATTGGAGTTGTTTTGATTTCATACAATATTTTCTTCTCAATTTTATTCTTCCTTCTAATTTGCTATTGATTTTGCTCTTTGCTCTGTCAGCTGAGTGTACATGGAAAAAGATTTCCACATCAGTAAATATTTTCTGTGTTAAGTTGTGATTATTTCAGTTTTTGTAACATTTTGAAGTACACATCATGACAAATAGTCTATAGGTTGTCAACCTTTACAACTTTGTTGTTATTTTATCCTGGTCCACATTTTTCCACATATTTTTATCATCATACCTTGTCATCAACTCACCTTTCTATTGAATATTCCAAATACCAAAATATCTGCTGTTCAATCATGTCCAATTTCTCATGAACTCATTTGGGAATTTTTAAGCAAAGATATTGGAATGGTTTGCCATTTCCATCTCCAGGCCATTTTTACAATGAAGAATTGAGGTAAACATGATTAAGTGACTTGCCCAAGATCAAACTGATTTTAAGTATCTGAGGCTAGATTTGAACTCAAAAAACTGACCTTCTTAATTTTAGGCCCAGCATTCTATATGCCATACCCCATAGCTGCTTATCAAAGTATGTGTTAATTTAATCTGGAGGTCTCATATATGTCATCAAGTCTTCTAACTCCTTATAATCTGTAACATTTTCTCTGTGGTCATTTTGCAAAGGCCTGTCACTAGCACTATAATACAAGATGGCTAAAAGTCTATGAAAATTATACTTCTTATTCCCTTGAAACACTAAAACTAACTCATGAGCTCCATTTTTTTCCTTTCTAAAGAACAGCTCTGAGTCATCTTTCCAATTAGCTAAAATATCATTATATCTTCTCATTTCACTTATAACAAATGTAAAGACATTCCTTTTTTCTTTGTTGCTGGAAAGAAGTGAGACAAAGGTCAGCAGTCTTTCAGTCTTTTCTAATCAACACTGCCTTGTGATTTATATAGAACATAAGAGATAGGGGAATGGGAAATTGTTTCCTTTCTACAACAGCGTCATTCATCATCTTTTGTTTTTTATATATTCTGCTATTATTTTATTGGATGCTATTATTTTGACCTATGTGAGTCTTCTGATCAACAAGTAAAAGTAAGCATGCTTAAAAACTTGACTATTCTCTACAAGTATTGCTCCCCAAATCCATGGAATACTTTCTTTGTAATAATTTATTTATTTTAATACATTATGAATCATGTGGGGAAAGAAAAATCAGAGCAAAAGAGAAAAAATCATGAGAGGAATAAAACAGAAAAAAAGAAGTGAACATAGTATGTGTTGATTTACATTCAATCGCCATATTTTGCTGGATGCAGATGGCATTTTCTGTCCAAAATCTATTGCAAGTGCTTTGGATCACTGAACCTCTGGGAAGAACTAAGTTTTTTTTTTTTTTTATAGTCAATCATAACACATTCTTGCTGTTATTTGTACAATGTATTCCTGGTTCTGCTTGTTTAACTCAGCATCAATTCATGTAAATCTTTCCAGATCTTTCTAAAAATCAGCTTGTTCATCATTTTTATATAACAATAATATTCCACTATCTTCATACACTACAACTTATTCATCCATTCCTCAACTGATGAGCATCTACTCATTTTCCAATTCTTTGCTATCACAAAAAGAACTGCTACAAACATTTTTGCACATGTAGGTTCTTTCCCCTCCTTTATGATTTTCTTGGGATATAGACCCAGTGTGGCAGTGCTGGATCAAAGGGTATGCACAGTTTGGTAACCCTTTGGGCATAGTTTCTGGAACAGTTTCTTACCATAATAAAAAATACATAGGGACAGATTTTTTTTTCTGAAGTACTAATGAAAATACCTACATTAACAAAAAACAATAGCTTACATTCTGTAGTCTAGGCTAGTACCCTCTCTCTTAGAATAGTTGATTGTTCAATTATTTTAGTCATGTCTAACTCTTCATGACCTTATTTGGGTTTTTCTTAGCAAAGATTCTAGAAGTGGTTTGCCATTTTTTTTTGTAGCTCATTTTACAGATGAGGAAACTGAGGCAAACATGGTTAAGTGACTTGCACAGGGTTACACAGCTAGTGTCTTAGGCTAGATTTGATCACAGGGAAAATGAGTCTTCCTGATTCCTGAAAAGTAAGCCACTTTGCCATGTGCCTGCCCCCGTAGTTAACTACCTGGCATTTATTTGATATTTATTCAATATATGCTTTCTATCTCAATATAAGATCCTTGATAGCAATATTTTATTTTGATATTCCTTACAAAAAGCACAGTACATAGTACATAGTAAACACTTAATAAATGATAATAAATAACATTTTAATAAATAATATGATATAAATAACAGATGATAATATATAAATAGTGCTTCATGGTTTATATATATTATTCTATATATTATTTCTATATTATTTCATTTGATCCTCAATATATACTCTCTGAATTAGATGCTATTGCTACCTTTATTTTATAGATGATGGACTGAAAGGCTTTAAGGAACTTACCCAGAGTCATATAATAAAAGTCTAAGGCAAGATTTGAAATAAGCTCTTTCTGCCTCCAATTCCATCATACTACCAACTTGGCTTGCATGATTAGTTGGTTTGTTAAATGCCCTAAAGAAAAATTAAATATTATAGAGATAGAGAAATTAAATGAATTTGGTAAACTTCACACATTTAGTGTGCAGAAAATTTGAGGCTACAGCCTAGGGCTTCTGATTCCTGGTTCAGTGTTTCTGCACTCACCAGGTGCACTATCACTAAGTATCACTAAGTGATACTCAAAGAGACAGGAGAGAAAACAGAGATAATATGATAGTGGTGAGGCACAAATTTTTTCATTGCATTCTCTCATAACCTAATTTAAATGAAGTTTTACCTCTTAAGCTCTTTGCTCCATAGTTGTAGCCTCTGTTACTTTGTTTTTTTGTATTTTCCAATCAACATTTTTATCTTTATTTATAATGACCTCAGACAGAGACAGAGAGAAGCAGAGAGAGACAAAGACAAAGGGATAGAGAAATATACTCAAATAAGAAAGCCATTCCTTTTTCTATCATTTTTTGCTAAGGCATTTACATTTTCCAGAAGAAGAAGGGATATAGAGAGGAAGAGGAAGGAAAGGAAAAGAAAGGAGAAAGGAGATAGTAAAGAGAAAAGGAAAGAAAAGGCAAGGAAAGGCAAAGGCAGGGCAGAGCAAGGCAAGGTAAGAGATTTCTTCAGGCAGGTGTGCCCTAAAGTTTTGTTCTCATTCCTCCTCTTCACTCTCTTGTTTGGTAATGTTATTCAGTACCATGATTTTTCTAGCCCCTTTATAGAGATAATCCCCAAAGGAATATCAAAATCTCTGACCTCTTTATCCATTTCTAGGTGTACACCTATTATGTGCCAGGCACTATCCAAAGCACTTTATAAATATTATTTTTATTTGAGCCTGACAACAGTTTCTGGGAGGTAGCAGAGGAAATTGAAGTTAATAACCATCTGAGAATGAATTTGAATTTAAGTTTTCTGTTGGGCATTCTAGTTATTCAAATCCACAGCCCCTTTTTCTATAGTTCAACCTTGCATTTGAGTTCAATTTCCCCAGAGAAGTCTCAATACATAAAAGTGGTCCAAGAGATTCTTTATCCCATTACTGCTCTGTTAGCATGACCTGAGGTGTACTAAGCTTGCACATATGCACATTCCAGGCTTTCATTCTTCCTGATTTCTCTTTAAATGTCAGTTTTTTCCTGTACAATGTTCCCACTGAGTACAGTCTAGAAACAGAGAGTGAATGGAGATAATTTGGTACATTATTTTGTAGAATATAAAAGGTAATTTCTACATTCCACTCCAGATGTCTCCATAAAGTGAAGTTCTTTATTTTGTCATGATGTGCTTGTCAATAAATGTAATTATGGGGGAAATGCTATTTTTTTTTGTGTGTATACACACACACACACACACACACACACACACACCCATATTGAAATATGTGTGTGTGTGTGTGTTTGAAATTGCTTTCCAAAGAGAAGCAATGGAGGAAATGATGTAAGATATGAGGTCTAAATAATTTTGTTATAACAAGGTAGAAATAATTAGCAACCATCATCAATATGATTATAATTGATTAGAATCAAAATAATCTAAAGGTGAAAGGAACCTCTGAGCATATTGGTCCTCCCCAGAAAGAGTATAAACTTTTTTAAGGGCAAAGATTGGTTCTCTTTTACTATTATATATGCAGCTTTGGGCACAGTGCCTAATATAATATTAAATGCTTACAAATTTATTGATTGATTTCTCTTAATCCCTTTTATTGGAAGCATTCGTCATCTTTTACTCTTCCTCTCCTTTGACTGACCTAGTGTTGATTAGGTATCCACAATCTCATTTGCCATAAAGGAAATGAACATTTATCATTTATCTAATCTCTCTTTTTTTATTCTGCATTTCCTTAAGACTTTAGCACTACCCTCATTTGTGACCTTAAGTTCTCTCAACCAGACTATTCAATTTTCCTCCTGACTGTTTCTTCCACCTTTTCCATTCACTTTTTCCATTAATCTGTCTTATTTATAATTGTTGTAATAATCTTTCTGATTCTCAGCTCTGAACATAGTTTCCTATCTATTTAGCACTTGATGCTTTACAAGTATATTACATAATTCATGTCACTGTAATCTCACAACATTCTTATTTGGTAGGTTTGTAAGTATTATTGTTCCCATTTTGTAGATGAGGGAACTAAAGTTTGTATCACTGCCTGCTCAAAATAATGTGGAATTTACATATTGGTAGCATGCAATTTTGGAAAGAACATTGAATTTGGAGTCAGAGCACTTGGATTCAAATAACTTCTTGCTAATCCATTCATTACCTGTGGGACTTGGACCAAGTCCTAACCTGTTTCATCATTTATAAAAATACAAGAGCTGTAGCAGACAATTGACAAGGTCTCTTCCATCTTTGAATTGGTAACTTATAGATAGCATTTTGATAGTGCTTTAAGACTTGCAAAGTATTTTACAAGTATTATTTTATTTCATATTCAAAATAACACGAGTTAGATAGTGTTATTATCCTCATTTTACAAATAATTAAAAAACCCAAGGCAGATAGAAGTAAGTGACTTGTACAGGGTCATACAACTTATAAATATCAGATTATGATTTTGAACTCATCTTCCTGACTCCAAATCCAGCATTTATATATTGAGCCATCTAACATCATAAATGTCATCATAATTTTTTTTTCTCACAAAAACCTTTCCAGTGATTTTAAAAATATCATTTGGACTCAACAAATATGTGCTTATTTCCTTTATTTCACCTTTTTAATTACTAACCAATTCCACATGAAAAGGTCTCAAAGAGACATTATACTCTACATTGGCATAATAATCTACACAAGGTAGGTGTTTATGGCTTATTAATTAATTAATATTTGAGATTCAAAGATTGTCCAAGACAAAATTCAAACATTAAATTTCCCCATTTCCTTTGACATATTCTCTTCCTATTCCTGATTCCTGCAGTCAGGTGTTCCCTAAAGTTTTTGTTCTTATTTCTCCTTTTCACTCTCTTGTTGGACAATGTTATTCAGATCCATGATTTTTTCTAGTCCCTCTATATAAATAATACCTAAAGGAATATCTCTATCTCTGAATTCTATCTATTTCTAGGTAGGCATCTCCAGCTATCCAAAAAAACATCACTATTTGGACATTTTTTTTGGTAGCTAAAACTCAACATATACAAAGTCAAGTATATTATATTATATCCCCAAACCCCCCTCTTTTCTTATGATTTCACCTATTTCTGTCAGCAGCTCTACCTTTTCTCCTCTATTCAAAATTTCTCTTTTATTCAATAAGTTGCTAACTCCTGTTGATTCTCTAACCACAATATCTTACAATCTGTCTCCTCTTCTCCCATACCTATAAGTTACATACTACATTTATTTGTACGCTCTTATTATCTTACTGCTCTCATTAGATTGTAAATTCAATACCGAAGGAATCACATATAATGTACTTATCCCTTTATCCTCTGTAGCACTTAGGACAATAGCATTCCCAAAATAATTAATACATTAAATTACTGAGTTCTGATAACTAGACTAAGTGCTATCAAAAAAAAAAAAAAAAAAAAGACAGACCATACCAAAAAAGCCCCCAAAACTAAAAAAACAAAAACAAGAGATCTAATCATGACTGAAAGATGGTATGGGATTTGGAACAATAATTAATGGGAGATTTAGTCTTGGACCTAGCAGAGACAACCATTTTTATTTTATCGTCTTTGACTAGAGCAATACTTGGAACATAATAGATATTTAAATAAATACTAGTTAATTAATATATTAATTTTCAAATTTCCCTAATGTTGTCCTTGGCTGTAAAACAAATTAATGCAGGCCTTCTCACCCAAGAACATTCTTCTACTATGTTGGCTCCCTTTTCCAATTGCTGATTTCCTGCCCAGGGTCTCCAGTTTGAAGAGGAGCCTAAGTTGCCCATCCTCCATTCTTCTATCATTGCTGCTTCTAAATTATAGGATTTTGCTGCTATAATACTTTAACTATTGTCTCACCTTGGAATTTCTTGGAGGAGTTAAGGGCTTCTAACTGTGGAATATTATTCTCATCTGTAGTCTTTTCATCCCAGAACATCTATTATTCTGGTGAATTCTTTTGGAGCTTTCCATTTAGGGAGGGGCAGAGGTCAGCTAAAATTCACTCTTTTCCCAGTTCTATTTCTCACTTTTTGAATTTCAAGACTATGTCTTCACCAGATGCCTTCCCTCCTACAAACATGGTATTTATCTCCCTTTTATATGATGCCTTCACACATTATAATGGAAATCCTTTGAGAATAGGGACCATATTTCTCTTTATTTATATTCATATACTACTGTTTAGTATAATGTCTGGGGCATAGTATACATTTAATAAATATTTGTTCCCTAACTTGATTATTTTCTTGCTTGATGAATAGAAAAGACCATTCATGATCTGGGAGCCTAGAGGGAATTTTTTTTTAAAGCAAGATATATCTATATATACATATATAGATATATATGTATTATATATATACATACATATATATCTATATATGTATGTATGTATTCTTGCTTTGAATTCCAACTGATCACTTTAATGCTCCGAGTTCCAGTTTTCAAAATAAAAAAAAAAAATTGATCTCTCCCAGATTTAAAATTCTATTACCTGGTTCCTCTAAAGTGCAATTATATGATTGACCAGTCAAAAAATTAAAAAGCATTCATCACCACCCACATTCCCACACTGACTGTCACTGCAAGCTGTGTAATAGTACGCAAAGTACTATACAAACTATTAAACTATGCAAATCATAAGAATAATGATTAACACCTTATTTTTTTCCTTTCTTTCTTTTTTTTTTTTTTTTTTTTTTTTGGCTGAGACAATTGGGATTAAGTGACTTGCCCAGGGTCACACAGGCAGGAAGAGTTAAGTGTTTGAGGTCAAATTTGAACTCAGGTCCTCCTGACTTCAGGGCTGATGCTTTATCCACTATACCACCTAGCTTCCCTTTAATACCTTCTAAACATAAAATGAAACTATAATATCATGACTTAACACTATTTTTAACATAATGGTTATGTCTATAATTGCATATGTATATACATGGGAAATAGAGGTCATAAAAATGGATAGTGTGCAGGACTTAGAGTCACAAAGACCTGAATTCAAATCTGGCTTCATTCACTTACTAGCTGTGTGACTCTGATCAAGTCATTTAATCCAGTTTACCTCAGTTTCCTCATTTGTAAAATGAATTGGAGAAGGAAATGGCAAACTACTCAAGTATCTTTGTCAAGAAAATCTCATATAGGATCATAAAAAGTTGAAAATGATTGAAAAATCTCTAAATAACAAATTATATGGAGGACAAGAAAAAGGAACAAAGACTGTGGGTTTTAGTCCGTCTGGTAATAACTTACAAAATACCTAGAGATAGGCTGGGTTTAGAGTCTATTAAATACTACCTCTGCATTTTATAAATGAGGAAATTGAGGCTAGAGAGATGAAGTGACTTCCAAGATATCAGAGTCAGAGCAAGTGCATTGTTGACAACTTTTATTTCATTAATCCTAAAATCCTTTGCTTTTTTTTTCCTACATAGAGCATAATTAATGAAAAATTCCTCTAAATATCTAAAACTAGTATAAGAGAAAAGAACAAGAAGCTTTCTGCATGTTTTCAAATGCTAATCATTTCCATGTTGCTCACAATTTAATAAGAATGCCAGAAATTACAGAATACCATTCCACTGAGTAAAGGAAGAAAGAGAAGAGCCAAACATAAATGGCAGTGCACAAAATTAATTGTATGGAGAGTCCTGAGATTAAAAAAAAAAAATAGTCAAGAGTAAGCTAATGAACAAATATGTTTGCACCTCTGTGTCTCCATATAGCTTGACTTCTCAATCCATATGGCCACAAACACAGGTTAGGTAATCACAGCATTTTAGAGCAAGTGATATAGTTCTATATGTGATTTCGAGATTTACATCTGTATTCTGTATACCACACCCTGGTTTTCAATATGGTTAACATGCACTTGGAGTAGCAATTATCTTTGCCATGGCTTTAAACTTTTCCTTAATGCTTAATGTTTATGCTTTATCCTGAGTGTTTCAGCCTAGTAAGAGGGTCAGTTTCCTGGATAAGGGCAGGGAATGCAATGCATTTTTAAATGCAGATCGTCTGATCTGCTCACTTAAGAGCTTCAGTACATCATTTTGCAATCACATATCTCAGAATAATTTATACAATCAATTAAAGAACATTATCAAGGGATGATTTGACAACTGTTGCCATGCCAACCAGTGAAGTAGACAGAGCCTCCGTGTTTAAAGGCTGCACCTGGTGATAGATGGAGCAGATTTTGAGGACTCAGACAGAATCGCAGATGTCCAAAGGTGTGGAGGGAACATGATTTAAAGCTTTGATGTTGTGCCATTTTTACTGGCGAAAGGGTGTTGATGGCATGTTGTTCACTTTCTCATTAAAATTCTGTCATTTTTCACAAAGTGTTCTGCATTCAGAGCTGAAAACTGAAGTGAGAATGCACTTTACAGACTGATAAAATATGATAGCGAAATGGAGGATGTTCATTTGCAGGCTGAATTAATTAAAAAAAAAAGTTTGTGTCAGTGCATTTATGAAAAGCCCGTTAATCAAGCACAACTTTACCAGCCTTAATGGACATATCTTAAACACTCTAGCATTAATATTTAAAATTCTAGTTAGCAAATGGCTTCCGGCGCATTGAGCTAAAAAGTATTTAAAATGCGTCATTGCAAGAACACAATAACAGGAGCAGAAAATACACTTTCTAATAGCATGCCACACTCTTCAGAAAATTACTATTTGCCATTTTAGGTTTTGCACTTAAATCTTTGCCCTTGGGATTTTAGGTTTGCTAAGACAGAAATTCATTGACATACAAATACATACATATATTTGTACACACATACACTTTCTCTTGTGCAAAATGGGAACTATCTTCAGTGAAAAATTGCACCCTAGAAAATAGTTATCAGTGTTATTCATCACTAGTATAACATTTACTACACTTTAGAATTTTCATGAATGCCTCAGCTTCTTTTTTCTACATAATGTCAAAATCCATTGACACTTAGGGAGGGAGATGGTGACATGTGCTCAAGAATCAGAAAAATCTGAGTTTAAATCTTGCCTCAAACCCTGAGAAAGTCAATTAATCTCTCTCAGTCTCAGGTTCCCTACTTGTGAAATGGGGGAAAAATCACACCTACTTCACAGGGTTGTTGTGAAAATCAAAACAATTCAATCTAATAATTATTTATTAAGTATTTACTATGTGCCAGGCACAGGAGATAATGAATAAAAATGAAAGACAGTTACTACTCTCAAGCAGCTTATAATCTACGGAGAAAGACAGCACAAAAAAGGAGGAAGGAAAGCAGAGGGGGAGGACACTGCAGCTAACTTGTACAGAGCATCTTGTTCCATGTATTTAAAACCAGGCAGAGCAATAGATGCTGGTCTTCTAGACTCTGCCTTTTATAAAGAAGAACATTGAAGGAATTTGATACTTCATCCTCCAGTGCTCCAATCAGAGGAGTGGAAAGACTGGGAGATGTGGTATTACTCAAGAATTGATTTAACAGCATGTTGGTGACTTTAAAAGAGAGGAACTTATACTAGGAGACACATCTAGTTTTCTGGAATTAAAAGCAGGCAGAGCAGCAGAAATAAAGTAGAACTCAAATTATAAATTATTGTAAAGCTCCTTGCAATTCTTAAAACACTATATAAATACTTTGCTTTTATTATTTTGTTTTTAATTTTTTATAGTAAGTCCTATTGCATGTGTTAAAATGGAGAAAATATATTAAAAGAAGTGAGGGACTATACATAATTCTCTGATCATTAACTTTCCTGATTTATTTTTCATTTAAGGAAATCAAGTACCATTTTTTTTTGTTATCCTATACTTTAGTTGATGTCCAAAGCACACTGAGAAGGATGTAATGATGTAACAGAGAGAGGTAGTCCCTTTATCTTGGAATGCATTCTGGCTAGTCAGAAACATCTTAAGTAGTGTCTTGTAAAGAGGCATGTACATTTCTGTGCCTTGAAAATTTTTTTTACTGGTAGATATTCTTCACTATTGACAACAAAGTTTCATGAATTTCTTCCCAAATATAATACAATAATATTTTATGTTTAGAAAGCACAGTACAGGTTTCAAGGAACTTCCACATGCTTTCATTTGATGGTGCTAAGAATTAGAAACTAAAAGGTTAAGTATCTTGTATAGGGACCACATATAAGTTTGCTTCAGAGGCAGATCTTAAATCTTAGGTTTCCTGACTCGATTTACCAAACTACCTTTCTTGAAATCTGTAATCTTACAGAAAAACCCTATAAATACTCAAAACAAATCAAGTTAACAAGTATTAATTGAGCATCTATCAACCAATCAATAAACATTTATTAAACACTTAACAAAGATATTGCTAAGTGCAGGAAGTAATGCTCTAAGCAATGGGGTACTGTGTCTATCATGTGCCTGATTCTGTGCTGGGGATGGAAGCAAAAGTTAAAATAAACTTTTCCTGCTCCAAGTACCTGCTCTCAAATTGCTTACAGAGCATTATAATACTTGTATTTTATACTCTTGCAATGAAGAAGTGGATATTAGGTATACTGCTCTTTGAGAAACTTGTAGAGGAGCATAGGTACTATGGAGATAGTAAAGAGATGTTTGACTATATCATCTGATGAACAAGACACTGTTAACAAATAACCACTGTTCTGCACCAGTAGCTGGGAGATGTTGTTCAGCAAATGGATACCTTATCATCACTGTTGCTTCTCATGGTCAAAGATTAAACAGATATCAATATCTTTGAAGAGAAATTCATAAAATAGAACCCAATGCTGACAGCATCCCAAATAATGATCAAAAAACATTTCAGAACTTTGACTGAGATTCTAAAGGCTGCTAAGACTGACCAAAGACAATTAATGCCCTGAACATCCTCTATAATTTCTCTGTCTCTCTGTCTGTCTGTCTCTTCTCTCCTTCTGCTGTAAATTCTCTATTGCAAAATATCTTAATTCTTTGGTGCTCAAATAGCAAAAAGGTACTTTTCTTTTTGCTAATCTCTCAACAATATTACTCTACCAAATAACCTGAGTGCCTTATGGACAATGAATCACATAAGACTTTACTTCTTAGTTATATGTGAGAAGTTGCATGGAACATATCTTCACAGTAACAAAATGAATAGAAAAACACCAATAGGCATGCAGTTGGCAAATGTCCACATTCACAATTCATAAACTATTGCGGGAGATAGAATTTGCAATTTGAACAACATAGAACTACAGAATCATAAAATCCCAGGTAAGGAAAGTCTACAAAGGTAACCTAGAACAATCTGAACCTGAATAAGGCTTTCTTTAGAAGATCCCTAAGAGAACTCAATACCTAGTAACCTACCATTACCTCGCAAAGTTCATTCTTCATCAGAAGAAGGATGGATTTTGTTTGTATGTTTCTTTTGTTCTTGCTCACATCAAATTAAAATCTATTTGGCATTCCCATTCACCGTTCCTCCATCAGCCCTCAGTGGTCATGTAACAGTAGAAACCTTTCCCCATATCCTCATCCTTTATATATTTGAAGAAAACTATTCTATGTTCCTCCAAATCTCCTATTCCACAATCTAAACAGTTCCAGTTCCTTCAACTGAATCCAACAAAGCATGGTTTCAAATGTTTTCAATCTTAGTCACCTCTGAATACAGATCATTAGTGATACTATTCCTAATATGTGGTGTCCAGAACTGAAAACCATACACCAGATGTGAGTTGCTCAGAATACAGTGGAACTATTTTCCTCATTAAGGGCATTCCATCTGTAAATTGAATTGAACTTGGTTCATTTGAATTAGCAGCTAAATGTCTTCCAAATTTACAGAATTGCATTTTACTCAAAAAAATCTAATTTTTACAACTTCCTGTAGAATTGAACTATTGGATATAGGTGAAATATCCATCCGACACCTCAGATTTTAACTCCATTAAATGTAGATACAGAATCATCTGTAGAAAAAAGTCCTGAAATTTTGCCTCTTCTGTCTTCTTTCTATTCTTTTATCTGACATATAAACTTATTCTTCATATCTTAGAAGAGATTGATTAAGAGAAATAAAACTAGCATTTAGTAGACTCTAGACAGGCAAAGCCATATAAATGTGTAAAATTAGGGGTATTCTAGAGTCATCTCAAGGATAGTTAGAAGAATCCATTTTAAAATGATGTTCAATGACAGCAAACACTACAAAAAAGTGGGGGGCCTGACTTCTCATCTTATTGACTAATAACTTTAAATTGATGAAGAAAATATTAATGCATATTAAACTTAAAAGTATGGCCTATATATATATTTTGAGAGCTAGTTGTTAAACATTTAAATATATAGGCAGCACACCTCTCCCGAAAGAACTAAATATAAAAAGCATTTTTTTCCAGAGAATGAGTCATATCATTAGAGATCTCATTATTGTAATTCTTCATTTGTCACTAGAAGTGATGTTAGTTCTGTCCAAGATATTTAAGACAATTCCCTGCATGGAAGACACATTAAGAAGAAAATACTGTCCAAACAGACTTGAAAGCTTAATGTAAGAGGATTACAAAATGACCACTTGGAGGGAATTAAATACATTTGAATTGCCACTGAAAAAAATGTGGTAAAATTTGGTCCAAGAGAATTTACTACATCCATATGGCATTGTTTGAAAATGAGATGAAACTAATTATAATTATACAAAGGAATTCGTTCACATGAAGAGTACCGAGGTGCCACAAGACATGCTTTTGGGTACAGTTTATTTCACCATGTGTAGAATCTGACTCATCCTTACTTTGTGTGCTAACTCTTTGAAGAAGGGAACAGCACATGTTGATTGCCTATCCATGCTTTTGATTCTTCCCTTCAAACTTCCATCAGTAAAGATATATCATTCATGCATTGTCAACCCATAGAAATGAATAGATTTAAAGTCCATAAATAAATATTTACTTTCATATGAGGGATATATTTTTGATATCAGAAAAAAGTCATCAGTAAAACATTTCTTTTAAAAGAATAAGTATTTAGAAATGACAATGTTGATTCTGAAATTATTTAAAGTTTATTCGATAGGATATATCAATTTTATATAGTATACTTACTGTTTCTCTTCTATTTAAAAAATCACTTTTCCATTATACCTCTCAAGTCTGGTATATGTCATTTTGGTGGGGATTAATAGCATTAACAAATTAAGTAGCACATTGGATAGATCACTGGGTCTGAAGTCAAGAAACCTGACTAGACTCTAGATGCTTACTAGTCTCAGACACTTACTAACTTAACCATTATTTGCTTCACTTCCCCCATCTATAGAAGGGACACAATAATAGCACCTACCTCCCGGGGTTGTTGTGAAGATCAAATGAGATAATAAACTGTTTAGTTCACTTTCTGGCACATAGAACACACTATATAAATGGCTATTAGCCATTATTATTATTCTGTGCCATTTTCATTTTCAAAATTCTTATTTTATCGATAGAGACAATTTACCCTGGCCATCTTGATATTTACTCTAATATCATCATTCCAATTCTTCCTATCTCAACCAACCTCTACCTTGATATCCATTATCTATGTCTTCTGTCCCTGAAGAAGTTAATCAATTCAACTTTGGAACTTCTGCCAAGGAATCAAAATGTATCAAATGACGATTAAATAATTGCAAACTTTGCCAACCCTCAATATCTGATCCCAGACCATACCATGTTTCATATCTTTCCTAACTATCCAACCAGTCTATCTTGCCATCTTTTTTGTTGTTCATGTTCTCACCACTACCATATTCTCTTAACTGGCTTTCTATCTCTCCTTATTCTAGGTCATCAAATCAGTACTACTATTGTTTAATGGAACTGCATGACAACTCACTATTTCATGAATCAGCTCATTATCTATACAACTCTTGGCCATCATTTCCTCCTATGTATTGCTTTCTCTATTAAAGTAAATAACTATCTCATTTTCTGTATTTGTATACTCAACACTTAGCACAATACTTGGCAAAAAGTAAATCCTCAATAAGTGCCCTTTCATTCAGTCATACAAAAATTGTGAACTACATTTGTTCTCATTTTTAAGTCAAGAGACAAGCCAGAAAAACCACTGAAGTGAAACAAAAATGATTTTTATTCTTTCATATATTTAATTATTCAACAAATATTTATTAGGCATTTGCTATCTGGTGCTCTGCTAAGTACAAGTGAGGATTAAAAAAATATAGGACATGATCCCTGCCCTTCAGATAGCTATAATCATTTTTGGAAAGTCCAGATATATAAATATCAAGTTAAATAGTAATAGAAGCTAAATCAAAGTGACAAAAATAACACAAGAGCTATCAAATACAGCATATATAGGATCAAAGGGGTAGGAATTGTTTTTCTGGTAAAGATGGGACTTGAGTTACAATTTTGAAAATAGTTGGTAAAAAAAATAAAGAAATGAAATTGCTGATTGAGATTCAAAGAAATGCAATCATAGTAAAATTAACTCTGAGAGAATATGAGAAAATGACAAAAATGTAACATGGATTTTTCTGTAATCAATTAAAAATAAACATCTGAATTCTATAACACTAAAGTGCTTCTTAGGAACTATATTGCTTAAATATCTAAAGCAAAATAATTATAAAATATATGATATAAGAAGCTTAATATCATGATGCAAATGATTGTTGAAGGACTGACTTTCTAAATAATGTGAGAAGAAATGGGGCATAAATGATAGAAAATTCAACATGGTGGTAATAAGACCAGGCTTCAGGTCTTGCCTCTGATATATAACTATGTGACCTTGAGTACATGACTTAACTTCTCTAAAACTGTAAGTTATAAATCTATGGCTGACCATCATGAATTAAAGAAGTTAAAGTTTTGGATGAAAATTATAAACAAAAAGCCCCACTCTATAATATAATAAAATTTCATTTTTAGATTAAAAAATAAAATTATGCAACAGAAAAATGACTATATAATTTATAGTAAAATTTATTTTATTTTCGATTACTCTCCAACATGAATACTAGATTCTTTTTATATCAGCCTTTTTCTTTTTAAAAAAATTTTTATTTATTTAACATTTTCCTCAGTTATATTTTAAAACTTTTTTACATTTGTTTTTAAGTTTTTTTGAGTTGTAGATTCTCTCCTTTATCTCCACCCACAATTAAGAAACCACATGTGAATTTATTTAAAACATTTCCATAAAAGTCAAAGTTGTGAAACATAGATCTCTCACCCTAATAAAAACAAAAACTCTCAAGAAAAATTAAGTTAAAGAGAAAAAGAAGGGAGAGAGACAGAAAGAAACAGAAAGACCGAGACACAGAGAGAGACAAAGAGAGACAGAAAGAGAGAGAGAGAAAGAAAGAGAAAGAGAGAGAGAGAGAGAGAGAGAGAGAGAGAGAGAGAGAGAGAGAGAGAGAGAGAGAGAGAGAGAGAGAAAGAGAGAGAGAGAATGCTTCAATCTGTATTCAGACCCAATCAATTCCTTCTCTGGATATGGATAGGATTTTTCATCTTAAATTCTTCAGAGTAGTCATGAATGATTATACTACCAAGAATAGCAAAGTCATTTACAGCTGGTCATCCCAGAACATTGCCATTACTTTATATACAATACATTTCATTTTTTCTGAAAACATCTTGTTCATCATTTCCCATAGGACAATAATATCCAATCACAAATATGCAAAACAGTTTATTAAGCCATTCTCTCAATTGATGGACATCCCCTCAATTTCCAATATTTTGGTCCTGAGAAGAGAATTGCTGTGAATGTTTTTTGTACGTATATATATATATAGGTCATTTTCCTTTTACTTTCCCTAAGCTCTGTTGGTATTCATGTCTGGTAGTATTCATGATGTTGTAGATCAAGGGATATGCATGAATTTATACCCTTTGGGCACAGATCATATTGTTTATCAACTAGGGTATGGCTCTTACTTTTTATAAATTTAATTCAGTTTCCTCTATATTTGAGAAATGAGGCCTTATCAGAGAAATTTTCTTCAAAATTCTTATAATTACTATTTTTAACTGTATTTCCAACCATTTTTTTCTCTCTTTCCTTTCACCCTGTTGCTCCTCAAAAGTGTTTGGTACTGACTACTCCCTCCCCTGACATGACCTCTTTTCTCACCCTTCTTTCCTTCCCACATCCCATTCCCCTCCTATTTTCCTGCAGGGTAAGACAGATTTCTAAACCTATATTGAATATATAATTTATGTCCTCTTTGAGACAATTCTGATAAGAATAAGGTTCACTCCCTCACTCTCTCCTCCCCATCTTCCTCTTCACTGTTAAAGTTTTGTCTTGCCTCTTTTTTATGGCAAATAATTTGCACCATTCCACTTCTCCCTTTTCTGTTCTCCCAATACATTCCTCTCTCACCCAGTAAATTCATCATTTTTCCAAAAAAATTTATTCTTTTATATTCGACTTATACAGATACCCTCTGTCTATGTGTGTGTATATATATGTATACTCCTTTTAAAAGTCATAATAATGAAAAAGTTCTAATGAGTTATAACTATCATCCTTCCATGTAGGACGGTAAACCAATAAACTTTTTAAAGTCCATCATGGTATCACTTTCCTGATTACCTCCTTATGCTTCTCCAGACTCCTACACTTGAAAATCAAAATTTTCACTTAGCTCTGGTCTTTTTGTCATGAATGCTGAAAAATATTTATTTCATTGAATGATCACCTTTCCTCTGAAGGATTATATTCAGTTTTGCTAAGTAGGTGATTCTTGATTATAATCCCAGCTCCGTTGCTCTCTGGAATATCATATTCCAAACTTTCTGGTCTTCTTTTAGAAGCTGTTAAATCTTGTGTTATCCTGACTGTGGCTCCAATATAGTTGAATTGTTTCTGGATGCTTGCAATATTTTCTTGACCTGGGAGTTTTGGAATTTAGCTATAATATTCCTGTGGGTTTTCATTTTGGGATCTCTTTCAGAAGGCAATTGGTGGATTCTTTCAATTTCTCTTTTGCCTTTGATTCTAGGATATCAGGACAGTTTTCCTTGATAATTTCTTGAAAGATCATGTCCAAGTTCTTTTTTTGATGATGATTTTTCAGATAGATCAATAATTGTTAAATGATCTCTCCTAGATCTATTTCCAGATCAGATGTTTTTCCAATAAGATATTTCACTTTTTCTATTTTAGTTTTGCTTTATTGTATCTTGATTTCTCATGAAGTCATTAACTTCCATATGCTCAATTTTATTTTTTCAGGAATTATTTTCTTCAATGAGCTTTTGTACCTCCTTCCCCAATTGGCCAATTTTGATTTTTAAGTCATTCTTCTCCTCATTAGCTTTTTGTATTTCCTTTTGCACAATTCCCAATTTTTTCCGCAATTTCTCTTCTATCTCTCTAACTTGATTTTCAAAATCCTTTTTTGAGCTCTTCCATAGCCTTCCAATTTTTATTTTTTTTGGAGGCTTTGTATGTAGGAGTTTTGACTTTGTTAACATTTTATGAGTGTGGTTTTTGATCCTTCTTGTTACCATGATAATTTTCAAAGGTCAGAAACTTTTTTTTGTTGTTGTCTGCTCATTTTCCTAGCCTATTATTCAGTTTTTAGCTCTTTATTAAGGCAGGAATCTGTTTCCAGAATAGAAAGTGCATTATCCCAAGCTTCAGGGATTTTATACAGCTATTTTCAGAGAATTCTTCTGGGGAACTTGACCAAAAGCACTCTTTTCAGCCCTGAAGCTGCCCCAGAATATCTATAAGATCTAGTGTGTTGGCTTGGGATAGGGTTGTGCTGACTGGGGCTGCACTGACACAGCTTATGTTGGGATTGCATGCTGAACTCCCACCTTGATGTCACAAACCTTCTCCAATGATCTTCTTAGTTCTTCCTGCAAAGTCCAAAAGCCTCTAGAACTGATTCAGAGTTAAACCTCGCTGACACTGGGGTCCCATTAGAGCTGGGGCTGGAACTAGACCAAGGCTGCACTGGAACAGCGTGTGCTGGGATTGCACATTGGTTTCACAGACCTTTTTTGCTGACCTTCTAGGTTCTCTTTGGTGTCTCTAGGATGAGAGGCTGGAAGCCACTAGTACTACTGCTGGGGCTGGAGCTGGGGCTAGGGTCAAGGCTGCACTAGCACAGCCTGCATCAGGACTGCATGCTGGACACTTACTCTGGAGTCACAGACCTTTGCTGCTGAACTTCTAAGTTTTGGGGTGTTCTAATGCTCTAAAAACATTTAGGGTCATTATTTAAAGGAATTTGGAGCATTTGGGGGGGAGAATTTAGTGAATTTCAGCCTTTATTCCATTATCTTGATTCTGTCTCCCTGAGTCAGATCAGCATTTTTATTATGGGTATAATACTTTCTCATCTCTGTCTTCTGCACAACACTCTTATGTTCTGTACTATTCTCCATCTTTTTTCTCTCTTGTCTATATTTTATTATTTCTACAAAAATATCAGAAGTAAAGGACATAAGAGAAGGTTTTCATCTTTAGTAGTCTCCTCCCAACAAAATAGAAACATCAAAAAAGTGAAACTATCCAGAATCTTCAAAAGAAAATTTCAAGGTCATTCAAAGAAATGAACAAACTCAAAAAGTTTTCCAGAATAATGAAAAAAATATGATGAATAAAGGAAAATGTGTATGCATGTATTATATATACATATATGTGTGTATGTATTTACTACATATGTGTGTTTCTATTGATGTCTTTGCATATATGTATGTGTCTATGCATATATGTACATGTATATGGTGTTCAAAGAGGACTAGCTCCTCTGGTGTGAGAATTTATGGCTACTCATTAAGATTTGGTGTCCATCTGGCACTCACTTTCACCTATGATTCCAAGAATCTATAGAATGCACAACCACAATGGATTGGTAAACCCTACTGCGATAAAGTTAAGCTATGTTGAGAATAACCAATGGGCCTCAAACCCATTAACAATTTAGGTGCTGTCTACCTCAAGCATGTAAAGACTTTCCCAGAAGGAATGGTATGTATAAAAACAGTTTGTTCCTATAGCCATGAAGGAAATTGAGGCAAGTGTTGTGTGAACCCTCAGACTCGGTCAGACATCAAAGATGCCAAAGTCATCCACTATATCATCCTGACTATTGTATTGCCACCAGACTTTAATGACTCTGGAAAGGAATGAGAAGAGTATTATTCTATTTCACTTAAATCCAATTCACATATGAGTCAAGAAATCGCTCTGTGATGCATTGGTCCTTTTTGAAAAATGAAAGCCAACTCATTTCTAAACTATATAGAGAATTGATTCAAATTTATAAGAATGCAAGCCATTCCCAATTGATGAATGGTTGAGGGATATGATTAGACAATTTTCAGACAAAGAAATTAAAGCCATTTCTAGTCATATGGAAAAAAGAAAAAATCACTATTGGTTAAAGAAATGCAAATTAAAAAGACTTCTGAAGTATCACTTCATACCTCTCAGATTAACTAAGATGACAGAAAAAGATAATGACAAATATTGGAGGGGATGTGGGAAAAGTGAGACATGCATTATCAGTGGAGTTGTGGAGAGCAATTTGGAACTATGCCAAAAAAAGGCTATAAAATTGTGTTTTGATCCAGCTGGAATAATATCTCAAAAAGATAATAAAAAAGGAGAAAGGATCCATATGTGCAAAGAGACTTATAGTACCTCTTTTTCTTATAGTACCTCTTTTTTTGTACTGGCAAGGAACTGGGAATTGAGTGGATGCCCAGAGGTTGGGGAATGGCTGAAAAAATTATTGTATATGAATATAATGGAATACTATTATTCTATAAGAAATGATGAGCAGATTGATTTCAGAAAAACCTAGAAAAACTTACATGAATTGATAATAAGCAAAATGAGTAGAACCAAGAGAACACTGTATACAGCAACTATGTGATGATCAACTGTGAAAGATTTGGTTCAGTTCAATAATAAGGTAATTTAAGGTAATTTTGATATGTTTGTGATGCTATTGATTAAAGAAATGCAAATTAAGACAACTCTGAGGTACCACCTCATATCTCTCAGATTGACTGATGACAGAAAAAGTTAATGATAAGTGTTGAAGGGGAAATAAGAAAACTGGAACACTAATACATTGTGGTTGGGGTTGTGAGCTGACCCAACCATTCTGGAGAGCAATTTGGAACTATGACCAAAGGGCTACCTACCAAATACTCTTTGATCTAGCAGTATTTCTACTGGGTCTATGTCCCAAAAAATCACGAAAAAGTGAAAAGGACCAACACGTGCAAAAATGTTTGTAACAGTCCTCTGTTATAGTGGCAAGGAACCCAAAAGTGAGTGGATCTTCAGTGAGGGAATGGCTGAATAAGTTAAGGTAAGTTAATGTAATGGAATATTATTGCTCTATGAGAAATGATCAGCAGGATGATTTCAGAAAGGCCTAGAGAGACTTAGATCAACTGATACTAAGTAAAATGAGTAGAAGTAATAGAAAACATTGTACACAGGAACAACAAGATTATATATTGATCAACTGTAATGAACTTGGCTTTTTTTTTTAATAATGAATTGATCCAGGCCAGTTCTAATAGACATATGATGGAGAGAGCCAACTGCATCCAGAGAGAGGACTATGGAAATTGAATGTGGATTACAGCATAATATTTTTACCTTTTGTTGTTCTCATTTGCTTACTTGTTTTTTCTTTCTCATTTTTCCCTTTTTATCTGAATTTTCTTGTACAGCATGATGAATGTGGAAATATATTTAAAAGAATTACACATATGTAACCTATATTGGATTACTTTCTGTTTAGTTAAGGGGGGAAGAAGGGAGAAATAATTGGAATACAATGTTTGCAAGAGTGAATGTTGAAAACTATCTTTGGAAGTATTTTGAAAAATGAAAAAGTTATTATTATAAAATAAACATTTAAAAATAGACATAATAGAAAGAGCCATCCACATTCAGAAAGAACTATGGACACTGAATGTGGATCAGAGCACGATATTTTCTTTTTTTTGGTAATGATGTTGTTTGCTTTTTTTTTTTTTCTTTTTGTGTTTTTTTTTTCCCTTTTGATCTGATTTTTCTTGTGCAGCATGATGAATATGAAAATATATTTAGGAGAATTGGGTATGCTTAACCTATGTGGATTGCTTACCCTCTAGGGTAGAGGGAAGGTGGGAGAAAAAAAATTGAAGCACAAGGTTTTGCAAATATGAATGTTGAAAACTATCTTTGCATTTATTTGGAAAAAATTTAAAAAAAAAGAAGAAGAAAATGACAATAACCATTCTTAGATCTGTATCCCAAAGACACTTTTTTTTAAAAAAGGAAAAGTACTTACATATACAAAAATATTTCTAGCAGCTCTTTTGTGGAAGCAAAGAACTGAAAATTAAGAGGATACCCATCAATTAGGGAAAGGATGAACAAGTTGTGGCATATGACTATGTTGGAATACTATTGTCTTCTGAGAAAATGATGAGAAGGATGCTTTCAGAAAAACCTGAAAAGATTTACATGAACTGATACAAAGTAAAGTAAGCAATACACAATAATAGCAATATTGTGGGATAATTAACTGTGAATGATTATCTATTTTCAGTAATACAAAGATTCAAGACAATCAAGACAATTCAAGACAATCAAGACAATCAAGACAATAAAAAAGGACTTATGATGAAAAATGCTATCCACCTCCAGGGAAACAACTAATGGAATCTAAATGCAGATCCAGGAATGTTATTTTTTTACTTCTTTTTTTGTTTTTGTATTTTTGGGGGAGGGAGGTTCTGTTTTTTCTTTCACAACATAATTGTTTTTCGTGACTACATGTGTATAACAAATATCAAATTACTTCCATCTCAGGGAGGGAGATAAAAAGAGGACAGAAGGGAACCCAAAATTTTCTAAAAGAATGTCGAAATTTGTTTTTCTATGTAATTGGAAAAAATGAAATTTTTTAAAAGAATTGAAGTGGTGTATTTCAAGAAATCATAAAAGAAAATGTCTCATAAAAATACAAAACAACAGAATATTTCAAATAAATATCATTCACAGTATGCCATCAAGATTAAAAGTCACTCTTAATTCACTCAAAAATTTGATTTTTGAGATCATAATATGAAAAATAAATACTTCCAAACAGCCAAGAAGACAGGCATCATATATTTTAATGACAATTTGAAATTCACAAGAAGTTTGAACAAAAAACAAGAAATTATAAAAGAAATAGAAATGATATAGTGAAAGTTCAGAAGTGTAGTTCTTTATTCCAAAATTAACTTTCCAAAACAGCTAAACATTCTATTCTACAAGTAAAAGATAAACATTTAATATTCAGAATGATTTCATGTAATACATGAAGAAGCAGCCTAATCTTTGAAGTTTTGGGCTCAACAAAACTTGATGAGCTGAAAAAATAGAGCTTTTAGAACATACTGGGGTATAATTCAAGTATTTTAATACATAATTCCTTTACATATGAATTTAAAAGCATTTATCAAGCATTTCCCATGTGCAAAATTCTATGCTAATTCTGGAAATAAATATACAAAACACATAGAAGAAATTTCAGTTATAAGTCAAATAGAAAGAGAAGGGAGGAAGCATTAAAGCATTTTATAACTATTATCTCATTTAATCTTCTCAACAATCTTGTCGTTATCACTATTTTACTGTTTAGAAAACTGAAGCAAGAATTTAAGTGCCAAACCCAGATTCACACAAACAATAAGTTTATTAAGTTGAATTTTAATTTAGATCTCCCTGACTCCTGACCCAGTATACTATTCACTGTACTATTTAGATATGAAAAGTCTTCTGGTCCTTAAAGTGCAATTGCAAAATATAGTATTGTTTCTTCTTAAATTTGCTATGTTCTGGGGATACAAAGACAAAAACATATATATATATATATATGTGGTGTGTGTATGTGTGTGTGTACATGTGTGTATAAAAAAGGATGGCAAGTGAGAGAATTAGGAAAGTCTTCATGTAGCAGGTAGATTTTGAAATGAGGTTTAAAGGAAACAAGGGATTCAAGAGTCTGGAAGTGAGGAAAGAGTACATCCCAGCCAAACAACCAAAGTAAAGACATAGCAATAATCAATTGTCATACTTGAGAAATAAAAAGTAGAGTAGTATGGTTAGAAGACAACTAGGTAAAGCAGTGGATTGAGTACAGAACTTGGAACAAGAAAAACTCATGTTAATAGAGTTCAAATTCTGCCTCAAACACTCATTAGCTGTGCGATTCTGAGCCAATCACTTAGCCCTATTTGCCTCAGTTTCTTCAATCTATAAAATGAGCTGGAGAAGGAAATACTCCACTCCACTTCAATATATTTACCAAAAAAAAAAAAAAAAAAAAAAAGATAAAACAAATGGTGTCACAGAGAATCGGGCAAGACAGATCAACAAATTGAACAGCAAAAGAATAGGTAGACCATAGATTGTAAAGGAGAGTAATACATAAGGAGGTTGGAAAGGTAAAAAAAATGGACAAAATATGAAAAGCTTTAAATACTAAGCTGAGAAATTTATATTTCATTCTAAAAATAATAAGAAGCTAATGTCTTCTCAAACATATTGAGAAGATAGAAGAGAGGAATGACCTGATCATACCTCTATAAGAAAATCATTTTGATAGCTATGTTGAGACTACATTGAAGTAGGGAGAAACTTGAAGCAGAAGGGGAAAAAGGAATCTTTTCTAATAATTTAGGTAGAACTGAAAAGTGTCTTATACTACAGCAGTAGCCTGAATGGAGAGAATGGGACATATGCAAATGATATGTAAATAAAAGCAACATATTTTTAAAAATATGAATTGTCCAAAGAACAGGAAATTGAATATGTAAATAATCCTATTTTAGAAAAAGAAACTGAGCAAGCCATACAGAAACACCTAGAAGAAAAAGGCAAGGACAAAATGGATTTACAAGCAAATTTGGCCAAATGTTTTAAAAAAAAATTAATGCCAGTCCTAAATAAACTGTTTGAAAAAATAGATAAAGTAAAGTTCCTTCTGAATTATCTCCATGATCCCAATAAGGTTTTGACATGTAAACCAAGGCTAATTAAAAACAAAGAAAACTATAGACAAATATCCTCATGTCATTCAAAAAATAAAAAGCTAGATTAAATATTAGTAAGAAGAAAATAGTAACATAAGAAAAAATTATATAGTATGATCAGACCAGATTTAAACCAGGAATGCAGAGCTGTTTCAGTATTTAAAATAAAATAAAACAAAAACTATTAATATAATTTACCATAGTACTAACAATAGTAGAAGCTTTTGACTAGATGCTAATTTTGTTAAGTTTTAAAAAGCATAAAAATAAAAGATCTTTCTTTAAAATGAGAATTAATGTCTATCTAAAACTTTTAAAGTATTATATAATGGAAAAAGCTACGAGACAAATAAGATCAAAGTCATAGCAAAGATATCTTCTATTACAATTATTATTCTACATGATGCCAAAAATGATAGCTATAGCTATAAGAAAAAGAAATTGGAGAAATAAATAAAGATAAAGAGGAAATAAAATTATCATTTTTTGTAGATAATATAATGGTTTACTAGAGAATCCTAGGGAATCAACTAAAAGAAATACAACTTTGGTGAAGATTTTAAATAAAATTAACAGCATTTTGTGTATTAACAACAAAATCTAAAAGGAAAAGATAAAAGTAATTTCATTCAAAATTACTCTAGAGGGAGGATTCTAAGAAGATGGAGGAATAGGTTGGTAATATTGTCCTGATTTCCCCCAAAAATGGAACAGATTTGTACCTCACAACCAACATAGACTCATGAAAAATAAAGAAGACTTGGGGCAGAATGGGGGTCCTCCTGAAATAATCCAAGGTCTGAAGAAAGACCCTGGACTGGGGATTAACCTGTCAGAACTGCAAACACCTCTGGGCTACCTTCACAGAAACATCAAGCTAGCAGGGTTTGATTGGATCCTCAGCAGGAACCACAGAGACTTTCACCTCCTGGACTGAATTCCTTCTAAATTCCCTCTGTGATTCAAATATGATCTTGACATGTAAATCAGAGACATTTAAAATGGAAAGAAAATTATAGATAAATATCCTCATATTATTGAAAAAAAAAAAAAGAAAAAGAAAAAACCTAGACTTTTGGGGGGTTTGAGTCCAAAACGATGAAATGAACCTAACTGGGAACATTAGGCCTAGCTGTGCTCCTGAGACAGCCCTGGGCAAGAAGGAACCAATATCTAGGTGAGTGCAGAAGCAGTGGAGCAGAGATGCTGCTGGTTGGGGGCACTTGCAGGAGGGAAAAACTCTTGGTTTAAGGTTTCTGGAAAGCTGAGGAGAAGTTTAAAGCACCATCACCCACACACAATTCAGGTGCTTCACTAATATTTCTCAATATAATAAAAGAGCCAGCAAAGAAGAAAGAACCACCCTCCCTCCCTGCCCACTGAAACATGTTATGGGAACAGGGAAAACAGAGGTTCATCTTCAGAGGAGAACACTTTAGTAAAAAAAAAAAAAAAAAAAAAAAAAAAAGTTTTAAAAGTTTCTATCCCAAAGAGTAACTTAAAATGACTCCCTTGTCTAGAGAGAATTTATAGAAGAACTTAAAAATCAAATGAGAGACATTGAGGAAAAACAAAAAAATAAAATAAAAACCACCCAAGAAAAACAAGATTATAAAGAAAGAGTTAACTAACTAGAAAAGGAGATACAGAGTCTCAAAGATAAAAATAACTCTTTGGAAATTAGAATTGGGCAAGGGAAAGCCAGTAAAGTTCTTAGAGATCAAAAAATAACAAAACAGATTACAAAGAATGAGAAAATAGAACAGAATGTGAAACATTTTGTAAGAAAAATTACAGATTTGGAGAACAGATCTAGAAGAGAAAATGTAAGAATAATTGGACTGTCTGAAAATTATGTTCAAAAAGAAAACCTTGTCACAATAATGCAGGAAATATTCCAAGAAAATTGTATTGGAAAGATGAGGGGAAAGTAGAAAATTATACTAGAAAGATGAAGGCAAAGTAGAAATAGAAAAAACTCACCAATTACCACCTCAAAAAGGTATTTTGTAGAAAACACACAGGAATATTATTATCAAATTTCAAAACCCCCAAATCAAAAAGAAAATTTTTCAAGAAACAAGATAAAAAAAAAAAAAAAAAAAAAAAAAACAATTCAAATACTCTGGAGCTATAATTAGATTTTTACAAGATTTATCAGCAGCTACAATTAAAAAACAAAAAACAAAAAACCACAGGTCCTGGAATTATATCTACTGGCAATCAAAAGAACTAGGCAAAAATTAACTGTTTTATAAAAACTCTTGGAAATGTTGGAAAGCAGTCTGTCAGTTATTAGATATAAACCAATATGTATACCATATACCAAAACCTGCTACATCTGGGTATCTGATTTAAATATAAAGGGTAGTATTATAAATAAAGCAGAGTACCATGGAAGAAATTATTTGTTAGGTCTGCAGATCAATTGAGAATTCATGACCAAACAAAAGTAGTTCACAAGAAGTAAAATGGGAAATTTTATTTACATATTTTTTTTAAAGTTTCACACAATTAAAACCAATTATTAAAAGAGAAGCCAGAAATTGAGGGAAATATCTTTGCAGCAAGGTTCTTTCATAAAGGTCTCATTTCTGAGACCTCATTCCATATATATATATATATATATATATATATATATATATATATATATATATATATATATAACTGAGTCAAATTTATAAGAATAAAAGTTATTCTTTAGTTGATAAATCATCAAAAGTAATGAATAAGTGAATTTCAGAAGAAGACATCAAGATTATCAATAGTCATTAGTCATATGGGAAAAAAACAGCTTAAAAAAGAAATCTGTTTAGCCCATATATTGACTTTAAAGCCAGAAATTGATATTATCTACATCAGATTATATTTTTATTTATTTTGTAAACATTTCCAAATATATTTTAATCTGGTTCTAGAAGTACTCAGGAGTTTTGCTTGCTTAACTGTAAGTTTGACAATCACTATAAAAAGGGGAAATGAAAAATACTTCGGTTACCACCTTTTCCCCCTCAAATTGGCAAATTGGCAAAATACTCAAGTATCTTGTGGTGAAACACATATATTCATGCCTTTCTGATAGAGCTATGGATTGGTCTAAGACATTTATAAAGGTAATTGGGAAATGTACCACAAAAGTTATTGAAATGTACATATCTTTTGACCCAGAAAAACCATTATTATATCTATATTTCAAAGAGATCAAAGAAAAAGAAATACACATGTATACAAACATATTTGTAGCAACTCTTTTCATGATGGAAAAAAAAAATTGGAAACTTGGACATCTGCTGGGGAATGGCTGAACAAGTTATGGCATCAAATTTAGTAAAACAATATGTTTAGAAGAAAATTTTTAAAAGATTGTTTCAGAGAAACTAAAGAAGCTTTTATGATCTGATACAAAGCGAAGTAAGAAGAATAGGAGAATAATCTACATAATAATATTACCAAGACAAATAATTTTTAAAGACTTAAGGGATCTTATCAGTGACTAATCATAGTTCTAGAAAACTCATGATGAGACATGCAATTCACTTCCAGAGAGAGAGGTAATGGAATGCAGGTGATACAGACTGAAACATGGTAGGGATTTTGGGACATTGCTAATTCAGGAATTTGTTTTGCTTTACTGTATGTATTTATGACAAGTTTTGTTTTTATTACTCTTTCAATGGATGAAGGAGGGAAGTTGAGAGAGAGAAAATTCAGATCTGAAGATAAAATAAAAGCTCCAAAATTTAGCAATTGATTTGGATATGTTGGGTGACTGAGTAATTTGAGGATGACATCAAAATTTCAAACATGGCTGACTTTTAAAAAAGTGTGTAGGTTCTGTCAATAGTAATGTGAAAGTTCATCAAAGAAGTAAAGAAGTAGGATCAAATGGGAGGAAGAGGAGTTCCATTTTGAAAATGGTGGATTTGAAATTGTCTATAGAATCTAATCTAAAATGTCTGATAGACAGTTTATGATGTAGTACTGGAATTCAAGAAAAAATATGACTGGATATACAAATCTGTAAAACTCATCACTATTCTCTATCCATTGCTAACATCTTAGCATGACTGAAAGTAATGAGAAAGTTGAAAGAGATATGTGGAAAACTGGACTAATTGCTAAAATAAGATGGCCCTGGGCTCTGGGGTGGAATCTTGAATAATTAAGTACTTAAGATAAGTTTGGGAAGATAGAATACTCACCAATTGATCACATATCTAAAGCTGGAAAGAAAATCTGGAATCTTTCAGCTTAACTCCCTATTTTACATATGAATAAATTGAGATCCAAATAAATTAACTGTCATACCTACAATGGAGTGTGACTTTTCTAAATCATGCTTCATTTTCCAGTCTCAAGAAAACCATTGAACATTCTGATAGCTTAGTCATGCTCACCAAACCAAAAACTTTAACCTTGCTAACTCCAGATTAAATAAACTCCCAGAGATAATCCAAAAATAATTAGAAAATAGCCTGAGAATAAAGAATAGGGATTTAGCCATTTTCTGAAGAGCCTGGAGAATATTTTTAGAGATGATCATTCTACAAGGAAAATATACTCTTTCTAGACATTTTGAAATCAAACTGGATTGTTCTTGTTTCTTTCTCTTTCCAGCATAACATATGGACAAGGAAATACCTTCTAAGATCAAATGGCACTATGCAAGATTTTGGAAAATGGAATGCTCTCTCTAGAGATGAAATATAAGTCTGTGACTCTAAGCATCTAAAACTTATCTAGATAAAATGAAGTTCAGAATAATCCTACCCTGGGAGGGAAAGAGTCTGTAGGACTTTTCCTTTTCCAGTCCTGGTCCTATTTCTAAGAAATAAAGACTTTAAAAGGTTTATTTTTTTTTAAAGGGCTCATGGGAATTCTTGGGCATTCAATCTCTCTTACAAAACAATATTATGATGAGTTAAGTGAAAATTAGTGCCACATGGATGAAATTTCCCTGAAACACATATACTCACATATACACACTTAAAAATGAAGGAGGAAAAAGCTGGGGGGAAAATGTGTTTTGAGTTTAGTTGAGCTGAAAACATTTGAAACATATTTTTAGATATTTACCAAGCATTAACCAAAACCTGTTTAGTTCATCCTATCCTCCAAAGATGCCTTTCTGTTGAGGAATAGTGAGGAACAATTTGTTCCTCTAGGGATTAAAAATCCTACCACTACAAAGATTTAAGATACTATTATTTTCCCTATAATATATTTCTAGAGCTTTCATACTAGCTTAAATACAACTAACCCAAAATAAAGGCTGTTGGGGGTATGATAAATATCATCTCATTTGGTTCTTCTCCTGTTTGAAATTGTAAGAAATAATGCACTTATAATGATACTCCTATGTGCTGGTGCAATTCATGAGATATTAAAAGACTCTTCTTTATTCGCCAAAACACTTCCCCATTAACCTTCTATGGTGGAGCTTTTTTTTGGCCATTTGGTTTGAAATTCAACCTTTATTTATTGTGTCAACTATATTCCAAGCATTGCATCAGGTTCAAGTGACTCAGTACAAATACATAGAAGGCAAAATCTTTATGATGCATATATTTTCTATGACAAGACTTGGAAAAGACATTAAATTATCATTTTTAAAATTGCCAATAGGTTGTCTCATAACTGAATATTGGAGTTGCAAAAATATGACTTATTATTAGTAAAGGTTTTACTTGTACACCTATTTTATATATTTACATACCTTGGGTCACTAAAAATTTCTTGGGCCAAAAGGAATCAAAAGTGAAAAAAGCTTAAGAAGCCCTGATCTACAACCATAAGATAAGAATGCAGCTGATCCCTCCAAATATAGGCCAATTAATATGCTTATTATGTTCTTTATTCTAAGCATTCATGGATTGTATCATTAAAAAATCTATAAATAAATAGCAATATGGTTGTTGAACAGCAAAAAGTTCTAATAACTAGTGAGTAATATTTATGCTTCCTTGGACAGACAATATATTGTAAATCATTTCCTCAGTTTTGGACTTAAGGCTTGCCATATAATAGAGACAGATAGTGAGAACGCTGGATTATTTGATGCCATCATGAATATTATTCTCTTCTGAAATATGAAACACAATCATGGCAAAAAAATATAAAAATGGCATTTCTATGGATTTTTTTTTCCATTTCACAAATTCTGTTTTTCAAGTTGTTTTTCTTTTTCTTTTATAAAACCTATCTTTTAATGAGTTATATGCTTTTTCTATTTCACTGTCTATTTTATAATGCATTTTCTTCAGTTAGTTTCTGTGTTGTCTTTTCTAAACCCTCTTGCAAAATTTTTATTTCCTCTCCCCATTTTTCTTCTACCTCTCTTTTGAGATCCTTTTTGTGACTAATTTATATCACTCTTTGGGGCTTCATCTGGAGATGATCTGATGTTAGTCTCTTCAGAGTTGAAATCTGTTCTTATCTTTCACTATAAAAACTATCTATGGTCAAAGCTCTTTTTTGCTTTTGTCATTTGTCATTTAAAAAAAAAAATAGTTGAGATCTGCTTTTAGGGCAAGGGAGGTTGTCCAAGCTTCCTCTACAAGCAGCAGTGGCTGCTCTGAGTCAGTGCTTACTGACTTCCAGTGATGGGTGAGTGTGGCCAGGTCCCAATAAAATTCTGTCATTTCAGGTTTACTTTTTACCTTTTGTATTTATGTTGGATTTCTTTTAATTAGTCTGGTGATCTACTGCATTGCAACCAGGGCTGAGTAGCCAACACTGTTCTTGATTCCTCCCTGTAAATTCTCCAGCCCCCACACCCATATCACCCCTAGGTCTATGCTGCCTGCACTGGTGTCTCTGCTTGGCCTGCTTGTGCTTGGCCCACTTTCCTCCGTGCCCAATTGAAACAGACTTTTTCTGATGATCTTTGAAATTATCTTCTGCTAGTAATTTATTATACTCCCACTGCCAATCCAGAACTAATTCAGAGGCTGGATTTGCTAATTAGTCTGAGGGATGTGGAACAAGGTCAGAAATAAATGTGTGTCCTCTCCACCATCTTGGCTCTTCTCAAAACAAGAGTAAAACACAGTATTTCTTAGGGAGATAGCTAATCTTCTTAAAATTGTGCTTTGTCTTAAATTGTCATCTCTCCAAAAGAGAACATATAATTTTGGATATAATTTTCAAATGAAAGAATGAGTTGAACAAAGAACATTTTATTAATCACTTGATCTGAAAGATTCCATTAAAAAATACATTAAGTACCTCCTTTTAGTTAACCAATCTTTCTCCAATGATATTGAAGTATTATTTGGAGTTAATAAATATAAAATTCTTAATGTATGCCAGGGAAAGACAGAGAGTGAAGGTTTCAAACTTTAATGCAGAGGTAAAATTGAACCAATGGACTAAATCAATACTTGCTCCTTGTTCTCCTTCAGGCAAGCTACAATCAATATAAAGTCTTCAAGGAAAAAGCTGTGGCTTTATAGATTAAGAAATTTACTGGTATCTTGAACTCAAAGCTCAATTTAAGGCACTGTAACTCCTGTTACAATAACTAGACTATTTTTAAGCCTGGAGTAATGTAATATCAGATCAATGTGGTTACATCTTTCACTGATATAGAGTTTATTTTAAATGAAAAATTAGAAATGAAGTCACAATTGCTTTGAGCTCCCAGTTAGGAAAATCCTTAAAATTTGTACAGGGATTATAATTTGCCTTAATTTATATTCATAGTTTTATTTTATCTCTAGCCCTCTTTGTGGTTGAGACAAAATTTAATTTACTAGGAGCATTTGTATAACGAAGCAGCAGACTATATTGCAGTCTCTCTGGTAAGGAAACCTGGAGAAAAGAGATCATCTTTTCTGGGGACTATCTCAGTCCTTAAGGAGGTGGCTCTAACTGGTTGCAAAAGTTAGTCTTATGCTTTGAGATACCACATAGTCTTCAGATATCAGATGCCCTGAAAGCAGATAGACATACAGCTCAGCCTTACTTTCTCTTTATTATCATGTACTCTCTACTTTGTCTTCAATTGCCTCTGTGCTACCAATTCTTTCTAGCTCAGGTTTTGATGTCCTTCTCTCTTTACTCCTAGAAACTTTTAGTCTTTCAGAAAATCATCCCCAGGATAATACACTATGACCAAGTGGGATTTATACCAGGAATGCAGGGCTGGTTTAATATTAGGAAAACTATTAGTATAATTGACCATATTAATAATCAAATTAATAAAAACCATATGATCATCTCAATAGATGCAGAAAAGGCATTTGATAAAATCCAACATCCATTCCTACTAAAAACGCTTGAGAGTATAGGAATAAATGGACTATTCCTTAAAATAATAAGGAGCATATATTTAAAACCTTCAGTAAACATCATATGTAATGGTGATAAACTAGAACCTTTCCCTGTTAGATCAGGAGTGAAACAAGGTTGCCCACTATCACCATTACTATTCAATATAGTACTAGAAACTCTAGCCTTGGCAATAAGAGCCGAGAAAGAGATCCAAGGAATTAGAGTAGGAAATGAAGAAATCAAATTGTCACTTTTCGCAGATGACATGATGGTATACTTAGAGAACCCCAAAGACTCTGCTAAAAAGCTATTAGAAATAATTCAGAATTTTAGCAAAGTCGCAGGATACAAAATAAATCCACATAAATCCTCAGGATTTTTATACATTACCAACACAATCCAACAGCAAGAGATACAAAGAGAAATTCCATTCAAAATAACAGTCGATAGTATCAAATATTTGGGAATATATCTACCAAAGGAGAGTCAGGAATTATATGAGCAAAATTACAAAACACTTGCCACAAAAATAAAGTCAGATTTAAATAATTGGAAAGACATTCAATGTTCTTGGATAGGCCGAGCGAATATAATAAAGATGACAATACTCCCCAAACTAATCTATTTATTTAGTGCTATACCAATCAGACTCCCAAGAAACTATTTTAATGACCTAGAAAAAATAACAACAAAATTCATATGGAAGAATAAAAGGTCGAGAATTGCAAGGGAACTAATGAAAAAAAAGTCAGAGGAAGGTGGTCTAAGTGTACCTGATTTAAAGCTATATTATAAAGCAACAGTCACCAAAACCATTTGGTATTGGCTAAGAAATAGACTAGTTGATCAGTGGCATAGGTTAGGTTCACAGGACAAGATAGTGAATAAAAATAGCAATCTAATCTTTGACAAACCCAAAGATCCCAAATTTTGGGATAAGAATTCATTATTTGACAAAAACTGCTGGGAAAACTGGAAATTAGTATGGCAGAAACTAGGCATGGACCCACATTTAACACCACATACTAAGATTAGATCAAAATGGGTCCAAGATTTAGGCATAAAGAACGAAATCATAAATAAATTGGAGGAACATGGGATGGTTTACCTCTCAGACTTGTGGAGGAGGAAGGAGTTTGTGTCCAAGGGAGAACTAGAGACCATTATTGAACACAAAATAGAACATTTTGATTACACCAAATTAAAAAGTTTCTGCACAAACAAAACTAATGCAAACAAGATTAGAAGGGAAGTAACAAATTGGGAAAAAATTTTTACAGTTAAAGGTTCTGATAAAGGCCTCATCTCCAAAATATACAGAGAATTGACTTTAATCTATAAGAAATCAAGCCATTCTCCAATTGATAAATGGTCAAAGGATATGAACAGACAATTTTCAGATGATGAAATTAAAACTATTTCCACTCATATGAAAGAGTGTTCCAAATCACTATTGATCAGAGAAATGCAAATTAAGACAACTCTGAGGTATCATTACACACCTGTCAGATTGGCTAAGATGACAGGAACAAATAACGATGAATGTTGGAGGGGCTGTGGGAAAACTGGGACACTGATGCATTGTTGGTGGAGTTGTGAAAGAATCCAACCATTCTGGAGAGCAATCTGGAATTATGCCCAAAAAGTTATCAAAATGTGCATACCCTTTGACCCAGCCATACTACTACTGGGCTTATACCCCAAGGAACTACTAGAGAAGGGAAAGGGTCCTGTATGTGCCAAAATGTTTGTGGCAGCCCTTTTCATAGTGGCTAGAAGCTGGAAGATGAATGGATGTCCATCAATTGGAGAATGGTTGGGTAAACTATGGTATATGAATGTTATGGAATATTATTGTTCTATAAGAAATGACCAACAGGAGAAATATAGAGAGGCTTGGAGAGACTTACATCAACTAATGCTGAGTGAAACGAGCAGAACCAGAAGATCATTATACACTTCAACAATGATACTGTACGAGGATGTATGCTGATGGAAGTGGATTTCTTCAACATAGAGAAGAGCTAATCCAATTCCAATTGATTAATGATGGAAAGAACCAGCTACATCCAGAAAAGGAACAATGGGAAATGAATGTAAACTGTTATTTTTACCTTCTGAATCCAATTCTTCCTGTGCAACAAAAAATTCGGTTCTACACACATATATTGTATCTAAATTATACTGTAATATATTTAACATATATAAGACTGCTTGCCATCTGGGGGAGGGGTTTGGGGGAGGAAGGGAAAAAATCTGAATAGAAGTAAGTGCAAGGGATAATGTTGTAAAAAATTACCCATGCATATGTACTGTCAAAAAATGTTATAATTATAAAATAAAATAAAAATAAATAAATATTAAAAAAAAAAAAAAGGAACGCATTAAATTTAAATAAAACTTCCACTAAAAAAAAAAAAAAAAAAAAAAAAAAAAAAAAGAAACTTTTAGTCTTTATTTCAGAATTAGCTCCTCCCTTAGTGCATTCCATTAGTGCACTCCCTTAGTGCAACACATAACTTAAGTCTCTCACCCTGTTGGAATAGCTTTCCTATCATATCTAATTGAAATACCTTAGATTAATTTAAGGAAGTGTCCATGCCTTATTCACACCTAGCTCTGTTTGACTGATTTGATCAAAAAGTGTTATGTACTTAAGGTGATTATTTTTAAGTGAAGTAGGGTAATCAACTGCCCCTTTTCTTTGCTTAACTAACACCTGCACAGTATCAGTTTTAATGTATATTGTCAGAACTATACAATGGACCATTAGAGATTTGGAAAATATTAATCCCAAATCCAAGGTCAAAAGAAGTTATTAAAATATTAAATATTTCCCTGTCAAAAAAAAAAAAAAAAAAAGGAAACAGATTTGATCGACAATCTTTGAGCACACTGAAGGTGGTTTAGCTGTAGATGCAACTTACAAAACAGATAAGAGTCAAGAATCTCATCAAAAGAATTTTCTGAAAGACATCCAGACAATGATTTGTCAGCATATAATTGAACAAATTGCTGAGTCATGTAGATTTATCTGTAGATATGAAGAGATCTACAATGGCAATTCAAGTTCAGGTCATTGCTACTAGAAATTATAGAAAGATTATATTTGAGGAGTTCTGAATTAGTGACATGTAGATGACTCAAGGGAACAGTAGAAAACTAGCAAGATATCACTGCAGGCTATAAAAATGAAGTACTTTCTTAATACCTTCCATAATAAGACAAAACCTAGTGGGTAGAATCATATAACAGAAGTTTACTAGTGGCTTGATAAACAAATCTCACTATTACAAATTTGGACTTCAAAATATCCTTGAAAATTCATCTAATAAAATTTATTGTAGCCAGAACATTAACACATTATATTGCTAATATACAAAACTATTCTAATTCTCCTTTTATCTATTATGTTCTTTTGGAATAAGGTATATTATTTCATAACTATATTCAAATTATGAATCTTATCTTACCAAAGTTGAATTTGTCTCCTTTTCTTAGGACTTCATTTATCTTGTTTACTTCCCATCTTTTGTCTTTCAATCAAGCACAGAATCATGATTTTTATGTTAAGTTCTCATTTCAGATTTTGGATCTTGTAAATTGCTGAATGTTACTGTTCTTCATGTAGCTGGTGGTACAGTAAACAAAGTGCTGCCCTTGATGTCAGGAAAAACTGAGTTCAAATTTAGCCTCATATTCTTGTTAGTAAGTGTATGTATGCAAATAATAGCACCTACTTATAAGGATTGTTGTGAGGATGAGACAATATTTGTATAACATGTTGCAGACATTCATTTGCTACATAAATTACAACTATTATTGATATTATATATATTAGCTTTTACTCTCTGTGGTACTTGGCCAACATTTTGAAGGATTTCCCCCCCCCCTATCTTTTCAGGGTAAAACCCCCAAACAAATTTTTAAGACTTGGGATACACTATATCCCTTGCCAAGAGTACTTTTTTTTCCCCCCAGGAATCTAAATCCTTTTCACAAATATTATCTTCTTATCTAGCTCTTCCCTTTTGTCTTCCAAAATCTGCCTTATTTCAGCAGCAGTAATGAAAACAGAACCTATGTCCTTAATCTCTCTGTATTCTTTGCGAGGACTAATCTAGTCAAGGAACAAAAGTTCCTCTAAAATACTAAAATACTATTTTCTGCAATAGTGCCTTATAGGTTTCTGCTAGAGATGTCACTTATTTCCATGTAAAAAGGAGAATGAACTAATAGGAGATTGATTCTAACAAATTTAACAAATAGCATCTAGACACATATTCCGGAAAAGCAATAGACCTTTCTATTACTTATATTAAGCCACTCCAGGATCCCTCAGTATAAAGTCACCAACAAAACAACTTTTATCTTCCTTTCTTGATCCTTACAAGGCAGGTCTACCTTTTAAGTGAGGTAAAATAATCAATAATCCCAACTGTGAATCCATATCATCAATAATTCACAATCAAAAAGCTACTCTTTCCTGAAATGGTCCATCTACTTCTTTCCTCTACAGGAAAGTCTTCATGTCTTTACTTAATTTCAAGTGTTCAGTAGATGGGACTTGAAGGAAGCAGAGATGAGGAAGGAGAGAATTCCAAGTATGGGAAGTAGCTGATAAAAATCCCTGGAGTTAAGATGGAGTGTCCTTTGTAAGAACAGCAAAAGGCCATTTTCACTGGATCAGAGTATGTAGATGATGGGATTGTTAAGTAAGGTGTAAAAAGACTAAAAATGGGAGGGGATATGAAGAGCTTTGAATACCAAAAAAAAAAAAAAAAAATTATATTTGATCCTGGAGTATTAGGGAGGCACTACAGATAATTGAATAGGTGCTAGAAGAGGTATGACATGGAAATAAAATACCTTCCCTTTAGGAAGATCACTTTAGTATCCGAATAGAGGATAAATTGGGATTCGAAAATATTTTAGGCAGAGAAAAACTAGGCATGAAGTGATGAGAACTTGTACTAGAACCAGATTATTTTGAAAATGCATGGAGTCAGGAGTTGTAGTGTTTTATTTTAGTTTTTTATGTGTCTGTTGTTTGAGGAAAGAAAGGAAACAAGTGTTACTAGATCTTGGAATGTGTTGGGAATGGGGATGGTTATGAAGTGGAGTAAAACTGTAAGAAGACAGGAAAGGTAGAAAGGATTTCCTTCCTTTAGATTTCTTCTAAGAAAGAAATCCAAAATTCTCTTTTAATGTCAAACAAAATTATATTTAATCCCTGCGTGAGAAAGAGAAAGAAAGAAAGAAAGAAAGAAAGAAAGAAAGAAAGAAAGAAAGAAAGAAAGAAAGAAAGAAAGAAAGAAAGAAAGAAAGAAAGAAGAAAGGAAGGAAG